>NC_082608.1:6805034-6930034 GCF_030936135.1 Gavia stellata | reverse complement strand
ACTACCTGTCAATCTCCTCTTCGGGGGTCTGGCATCTGAGGGGTGACAGGGGAATAGGGTTAGCAAAAGAAGCAAAGCTGATAAGGTGAAGCTAAAATAAACTACTAACTTCCTGCTAAGCAACCAGTAAGGCTCAATTCGGGGGTCACTGGCAAGATATTGAAGTACATATTGTGATCTGAACCCTGTCACCTTTGGATGGAAGGAGGCTAGCAAAGGTTAAAACAGCTGAACACTTAAGGGTTTTTTTTTTCTAGCACCAGCCATACAGACACGAAGCAACAATTTCGCTTGCGCATTTCAACTTTCATTTTTTCAAGACTGCAAAGCATATAGGTGCGATGCACCTTCAAGTACAGAAAATACACACAGCAAAGCTTCTTTGATGAGCATTTGGCAGGAGCTGCCCCTTTTGTTTTTTTACAAACAGTTTCAAGAAACATAACTGTTTTCTGAGAGGCACCTCAGGTCACTTCAATAAAGATTCATGTTTCCACAATTAAAGCATGAATATGGTTAAAAGCCAGTTATGCAATAAGCACTGGTACAGCTAAATATACAGGAGGGCTTGTCCTCGGGGAGCCAGATGCTACTTAGCATCAAAAAGATAAATAAGGTACAAACTAAAACGTAAATATTTTGCAGCGAGACAAAGATGCGGGTTATGTAGGGGAAACGCACACAAAACAGGTCTGAACTAACACCGGGTTTAGACAACTTCCACCATATGGGTTTCACTAATTATTTCTGAATTGCATCTGCATAAGTGATATTTCACAAGGCCCTCTACACTTCGGGCTCACCTTTGGAAAAAACACAAGTCTCTGTATTCTGAACCGACAGACTGCAGTTATTGCACAAAAAGGCCTAATTATGTAACAAACTAAATGCAGCCTAACTAAGCAATTATTTCTCTTAAGCAGCCTGTCCTTCAGATCTTACTAAAGAAAGCAATCATAATTTCTCTCATTTCACGGGCCCAGTAACAATTACGTGGATGATCATAATGCTGCAGCAGGAATTGACCAAAATCCATTATTGACATGGAAAGGCACTGGTTCTGACAAGCCTTTATACAGAAGGGCAGCAAATATTTTCTCTTCCTCGAAGTCTAGCTGGCTTATTTCTCCGATATAACTTTTGCCTTGGAAAACTACGCTCCAAGAATATTCTTTTACAACTGGGAATGCAATTCCAACCAACTAAAAAAAGAATTCTGAAACGTCACAAAAGTGCCTGGAGTTATTAGCTAAAGGAAATAATCCCACAATCTCCTGCCCACTTCCTACCAGTAATTAGTTACTTGTTGAATATAATTTACACTGCAAGTAATTTCTGCTATTAATCTCAGAGCTGTTCTGGTTAATCCAATACGGACTTCATCAAATGTGCACACGCACAGGATTTTACACGGGTAAACTTACTTATACATTGATTGCACCAAAAATACATTTTAAGTGGAAAGTCTTCCTGGTTAGAGTGAACTGCACGAGCTTTGAACTTTAAAAAAACAAAAAGAGAGAGCAGATTAAAAAAAAAAAATACACGCTGTTGCAGTCTGATGAACTTTTTTCCTATCGATCTTTAGATATGAAACCATAGCAGGAAGTTTAACAAACCAGAATTCAAATCAGATGCAAGAAACCTTCACGGGGCCACCTCTATTCATTCACTCAAAATACTGCCCAGCAGTACCTTGCTGCAAGTGTCTTCAAGGACTAGCGATGCTGCATTTGCCTGAACCCCGCGCAAACTGTAGATGAATTAGCAAACCTGAATTCACAGAATGAAAGGAGAAGAAAGGAGCGCTTGGAATTTCGAGGTTTTGTTTTGCAATTGCAAGGCATATAATGCAAACTTGCCTCACCACAGCTCACCCACCCTGTCTTGCTCGAGTGTGAAGCTGCTGCCAGGGCTGGGGACCCCAGAAAGGCGGAGGGTAGCTCTATGCTAATATTATTACAGCGTTCTGAATCCTGAAACACCATTACTAAACACACCCTCTAGGCAACTTACTCAAAACTTATCGTCTAACCATGTAAACCAGCCATAACCTAAAACCATTACTAGAGAAGGGTGGGGGGAGGCTCCTACAGATTTCATAGTAAAGCACACTGCTTTTCCTAGGAAACCGTCGGTGTTTTTAAAAAATAATAAACTTCGTTATTTACTTATTTAACTTAGGCTAGCCACGCAAACTAACGAAAAGCTTCACTTCCATGCCATCATTTCAGGCAAAATCCAACTTACTTCGAGTACATCCTTTAGCAACAGGCAGGAAAGCTGCTCAGTTAACATTCCTTTCTCACACTCCCACTGTCTTTCATTTGAAAATGATGTGCAAAATCAGATCAAAAGAGTAAAACCACAAGAAAACGGCTACTTTTAAAAAAGGTACTTGGAGGTGTTTTGATCTGTTCCATCTACTAAAAGCGAAATAAGACAGCGAACGTCAAAAGATGCAATCATACGAAGTGAAGATGAGAAAAATCCCTCTCTGCTTTCCCAGCAAGATAATTTCCACCTCAGCTTTCCCTTTCTCTGCTCACTTCAAGAAGTTACAAATTCTTTCACAGGAGGCCGATGAAAGACAAATAAAAACGTAACGTTTTCCCCAACTCCTGCTCCAAACTTCAAGAGGAAGTAGAAATAATATCGGAAGAAAAATAAATACATTTACTGAGATGAGGATTAAGCTGAGCAAACGGCAAAACTCGAGTGCAGTCAAAGCGCACAAAACTCAGCTAAAAACCAGAAGTCGCCTCCCAGGAACCAAATGACTTTTAAGAAATGTTTCGGCAGAGCTGCGCGAAGCGAGCGCTTATGTATTAGCTGGTTTACGAAGAGGGCGTCCCAGGGATTTTGGAAGCCGGGTAAACGCTCAGAGAGGCAGAACCACATCCCGCAAACTTTCCGACTTGATTTATCGCGCGGAGCCCGGGACCCTCTCCACGCGTTTCGCCCCCGCGCAGCCGAGGGGCGCGGGCACCGCACAGGGCACCGCCGCTCCGGGGGCACCGCCGTTCCCGGGGCCGCCACCGCGCCGGGCCGGGCCGGGCCGGGCCGGGCGGCAGCTCGGCGGGCCCAGGGCAGGAGGCACCGCCGCAGCGCGGAGCGGCCGCGGGAGCGGAGGGCCTCGCGACAACGCTTCCTCGGGAAGTTGCCGGGGGAAGTCCGAGATGCTTCCGACCGGCGGGGCCGGGCGGCGAAGGGGGCACCGCCTGAAGCGCCCGGCCCTCCCTTACCTGCCCGCCTGAAGCGCCTCTGCCCCGCGGCGCCCTCCGCGCCTGCCGCCGGCGGGTCCCCTGGCAGCCCCCCGGCGCTCGCCCTCCTCATGGCCGCGGGGGGGTCCGGCCGGCCGGCGGCGGCGGCGGGCGAAGGGGGGACACTGCCCCCGGGCCGGGCGCCCCCGCCTTCCCGGCCGCGGCTCTCGCCGACCACTTGTCGCCCCGCGTCCCGGTACAGGTACGGGCAGGGGCACGTCCCCTCCGCCGCCCGCCGGGCTGCGCCGAACTCCTCCGAAATCCCCCTTCTCCCGGAGGGGGAGGGAAAAAGGGGGGAGGAAGGGGGGCGGGGGGGGAAGGGGAAAAAAAAAAAAAAAGATATTTCACACGCTCCCTCTCCAAATCCTGGTGGACACAAAGCCAGCGTTTATTCCTCGCTCACGGACTTGGAGGGGAGGGGAAAGCCGAGGAAAAAAAAATAAATAAAAAGCAACCTTAGGGAGAGAAAACAAGCCCCCGCGCTGCCCGGAGCTTCCGCGCTGGCGGCCGCGGAGCCCCTCTCCGGCGCGGCGGCTGCGCGGAGCCCGGTGCGGCGGCGGCAGCTCTCGGGACGGGGCGATCCCCCCCGCGGCCCGGCCCGGCGGCGGCAACTTTTCCGCCTCCAGGAAGCTTTCGGTGCAGCCGGAGGCCGGGGCTGCTCGGCGGCGGGGCCGCGCCCCCCGCTCGGCGGGACTGCGGGGGAGTGGGATTGCGGGAGCGCTGGGGTCCGCGGGGGTGTTGGGGGGGCGGCAAGAAAGTGGGTGCCTGGGGGGGGTTTTCCGCCCCTTTCGGGGGGACGGCGCGGGCAGCGTGTGTGGCCGGACGGGGCATCCGTCCCGCGGGGCTCCAGGATCAGCCGCCCCGCGGCAGTCCCACTTTGTTCCCCCGCGCCGCGGGGCGCGGAGAAAAGCGCGGGGGGCGCGGAGAAAGGCGCGGGGGGCGCGGATCCATGTCCCGCGGGCTCAGGATGCCAGACCGCCCCGCGGGGGGAGGGCGGAGGGAAAACATCAAAAAACGGAAAGAGTTTGGAGTTTCGTTAAGAAACAGGCGAAACAAAACGCCGAGTTAAAAAAATAAAATAAAAGCCGAGAACTTGGACCAAAAGCCCGGAGGGAACCCCCCCGCACGTAACTCCGGGAGATCCTGCTGTCCCGCTCCGCCGCCCGGCGCGGTCCCGTCTCCCCGCAAGGTAAGTTGATCAATTTTGTGTGCGTTTGTGTTAAAATGTGTGCGAGGGAGAGGAGAAGAACTCACCATTTCGCTGGGATAACAAGGCCAGATCAGGGTCGGATTGGAAATGTTGAGGCTTCGCCTGCTTCCTCCGCGACATGCTGGCTCAAACATCAGCTGGGGCAGAATAAAAAATTACTAAAAAAAAATCTTCTCAAAATTACGGAAATCGAGCCTCCCCCCCCCCAGCCTCCCCAATCCTCCGCGCACCGCGCATGTGTCCTGCTATAATTATGATTATCAATAATGCATTGCGATTAATCATAGAGGGGCTCTTTGAAAGGCGATTGGCACATGGCCAGCTCTATTCAAACCAGCTCGCCTTAATCAATTAGGCGCTGATTTGCTGGAGACCCTTGTCTCTCCGCCGCTCCCACCCAATGAGTCGATCCATGTGGCAGGAGAAGGGGCTGGATTTCCCCAAAGCTGTTTGGATACAGTTTAACCCTCTTAGCAACCAGCTGGGGCTGCATCGCGCCATCCCCGTTACTATAGGAATGTGTCTCCCCTCGCCCCTTCCTCCAGCCCCGACGGGCTCCCCGCGCCTCCCTCTCTCCCTCCCTCCGTTTTGCGCTGCGTTTCACTTTTTTCTTCTTTTTGTACATTTTTTTTTTTAAAAAAAAAAGCTTCCCCCCGCCTCGCCTAACGCCCCGACCCGCGGAGGGAGGGCAGGGTAAGCGATAATCGATCGCGGGGAGGACGCACGGCTGGGGGGCGGTCGGCGGGGAGCAGCGGGCCGGGAGGGGCGGCCCCGCACCGCGGCGGCGCCCGGCAAGTGTCTGCGCGGGGCGAGCCCCGCTCCCGGCCCCGGCCGCGCTCCGGCGGCCGCCCGGCCCCGCGCACCGCCGCTCGCTCCGTCCCGCGGCGGCAAAAAGTTTCGGGCGTTTTTTTCGTTTCTTGTTGGCTTTTTTTTTTCCTTCTTCTTGTCCCCGCATTTGCAAATAAAGATCCCTTTTCGCCCTCCCCCAGCTCTCGCCCGCTCCCCCCCTTCCCCTTCCATATATCACAGGCCCGAGGGGTGCTGAAAATAGGAAGGGTTTGTTTTTTACCTCACACATTCCCAGGACAATTAGGGCGCCGCTGGGAGCGGCGGGCGGACCAGGCGCCCGCTCCGCCCCCGGCCGCCGCGCCGCGCCGGTTGGCTGCGCCCCGAGTCAATCCGCCCGCCGCCGCCTGGGGAAGGCCGGTGCGGGCGGCGGCGAGGCCAGGGCCGGGGGCGGGCGGCGCGCCCCGCTCCGCGGCCCCGCTCCCCCTCCCGGCGCCACGGGTGCCGCCGTCCCCCGCGGGCTTGCTCCTGACTTTTGTTTCCCTCCTGGACGCGGGAGCCCGAGCGATGCGCGTCTGCCTGCCGGAGGCGCCCCCGGCCGCGCAGAGCCCGGCGGGGGCGGGGGGGGGGGGGGAGGCGCGGAGCGGAGCGGCCCGCGGGTGCCCCTGGCCGGAGCCTGCGGGCCGGGCGTGCGCGCGGGCGGAGCCGCCGGCGCCCGGCGGGGCCCGGCCCAACTCCGCGAACTTTGGCGCGGCGCGCTGTCGCTGGGGCTCCGCCGGGCAGCGCCGCCCCGGTCCAGCCGCCGGTGTGCCCGTGCGCTCCCCTGGGTCGCTGTTCGTGCCGGGTCCTCGGTATTTAATCCGCCGGCAGCGCGCGGGCACCGCGCTCCTGCCGTGTAACGTTCATCACGCCCCAAACTTTTACGCCCGCCTGTTACTTCTAGAGGAGGAACCCCTTACGAACAAATTTCACGGTCTTGAAATAAAACGTATGGTTGCAAAGGGGCTACAGGCAAGGCTCTTTCTAACATGCCGCATACCCCACGGTAGGCATACACCGTGGGCGAACGGCGTGTGTTCCCCCTGCGCTCACGACGCGCTCTGCGCTCCGCACCCCTTTGCATGTCACTCCGGTCCGTGCACGAAAAGTTACTCCGTGAAACAAGCTGAGCTGGGAGAAGGGGGAGCGCAGGCGATCTCTTTTCCTCCCCCCTGACCCATCCAGTGCTCTCTCCTCCCACTCCCCCCGCTGGATTATTTACTCTGCTATAGAAGCTACTCCTTTTTCCCGTATTAATATTAACAAACTCTCTGTAAAAGCAAGAGGCTGATCAGATACAACTCATTTCAATTTCAAATGAGCCGGTAAAACCTAGAGAGCGAGCGAGAGGAGAAGGGAGAGGGGGAGAAATCTTCCCGTTCGAGGAACCGGCTCACTCTCGTTTTCTTCTCATTATTAAACGAAAGAGACTGTAAAACGTTTAGCAAGAAGGATGAAAAAGACCAACAGCTGCAAAACCCAAACAAACAAACGCATACGAACCGAAAAAGCCTCCCAGGTGCCACTCCGGTATTTAGTCAGCGTTGCAAAGTGCTCACTGACGCTTCTTTTCATTTCTGCACAGGGCGAGCCCCCTCCCTCCCCGCAGCATTCGGTACAGTAGGTTTTGAGAAAAAGACAAACGAAGCTATCAGCGGGGATGATGTTGAAGAATGAAGATAATAATGTTGCTATAGGTGGTACTTCACATGACATTATTTTTCACTGAATATTTAAAGAGGTGTTTCGGCAGAGATGGATACACTCGGCGCAGGCTGTCACCCTCCTTACCCTGAGACAGTGGGAAGGAGACCGAACCTGAACGTACAGAAACGCACACGTTGCTCACAGCTAGCCACACGTAGATGCACACAGAAAACCCACGCGGATCTATTTACACATCTGTGTCTGTATTTCTAACTGTATCAATCACTCCGTTAGCTTCCCACGGTTTCTAATCTAGCCGCTCTCCCAAAATTATTCGCGTTTACAATTTCATTATACATTCGTCGATCAAGTTTAAGACAAATTTCCCCAGATGCGCAGTACCTTTGCTTCGTGGCTGGAAAAAGGCGGCCGTGGACTGGTCATTAAAAAGCAACAACAAGAAGAAAAACAGTGGTTTAAAGAAAAAGAAATTAGTCTGGAGAAATTAAGTTTTATAACTTTTTTTTTTTCGTTTCTCTTCTCCCTCACTAGTGTATAAAGCGGCGCCTGGTATTTCATCTAGGACCGCTTGATTATTTATTGTTTGTTTTCCTCTCCTTCGCTGGGGGCCGGGAGGGGTGGGGAAAGGGTGGGGGCAGAGCAGCATTGCCAGGGCTAGAGAAAAATCGGTCTTTATTGTCGTTGATAGCAATACATCAATTAAACGTCATTGTCTCTAACAGAAGTTGTGCGAGTTCACCAGCGTAAACACCCTGATCTTGGGTTTTCCCTCTCGAAGCTCCAAATGACAGTGACAGATATTTTTCCCTCCCCGCCACACCTTGGAGATTTTTCCCCACCCCCACCCCCCCCGGATTATTCTTTTTAATGGAGGTAGGAGGCTTTCTAATGTGCTTCAATGCAAATCAGCCTGGCTGGAAGACACCCGTGGTGGGGATCGATCTCCAGTTCATTGAGATGAGCACGGAGGGGAGATGGTAAACAGGGGATAATTTGCAGTTCATTCTGCTGAGAGAGGATTTCAATGAGATGCAACACACCAGACTGGATTATTGTTATTAAGGTTTGCGATCAGACACAACACCCTTAAGACGCAGGGGTTGAAAACTACACAATCCCCACCTAGTTACGATACATCGTTAATAACGATCTGGGGGGGAGATCCAATTGATTTCATATTTTCTGCAAATTCTCACCCCGGGAGCAGCTCGGAGGGCGGGCTGTGCGCGGAGGCAGCCGCCGGGTCAGCCCAACCTGCGGCTCCGCCGCGGCTCCCGCCGCCTCTGCGCGGAAATAAAGCCCGCTCAGGAAAACGCTCTCTCGGTAGAACCGAACCGTTCGCACTTCCACACTGCAAAAATACCCGCTCTTCAGTGAGCAGGGCAGTTGTTCTTCTTTTTCTCTCTTCCTCTCCGTCTCCTGTGTTCTCCTTTTGCCGTATTTTTTTAACTAAAAAGGACACACTGCGCAAGAGTTTCAAACGTCGCTACAGCTGACCTCTCAAGTAAGCCGTTTTTCAGCTAACACAGGTTACATATATTTCAGAAATGTGTGTAATTAGGGGCTTCCAGATGCTGCAGTCAGCTGGGAACTTGGCTTTGTGCTCCGGTGGATAATAAACTTTTGAGACAGTCCTGGGGCGCAGCTAGCCAGGGGCAGCCAGCGCCCGCTCTCTGGAATTGTTTTATTATCAACAGCCTGGACCACGCTATTCAGTATGGGCATTGCAAGTCCTGTGACTGGGGGGGGTTAGGTGTGACTACTTTTTGTGGACATGCTGTCAGCTCCCCCCCACCCTTGCTCTCTTCTCCTGGTTTGGGTGGTTTTTTGGATTGGGGGGGGGGGGGGGGGGGGGGAAGAATTTATTTATTTATTTATTTATTTCCTAATGATAATTCCCCAGAAAAAAAAGAAGGGGGGGTGGGGAACCAGAATTGAATCCTTCTCCATTATTACTGACAACTAATAATTGATCATTGCTCACAAGCACAAGCTTTTAGCCGCATAATTGAATCGTGAGCAATACGGGTTGAACTAAAGCAAAAAGGAAAAAAAAAAAAGAGAAGAAAAGAGGAAAAGAGCCTCCCCCTCCCTCCCCCAAATCCCAGAGAATCGCAGTGATGGGGAACTCCCCTGCCCCCGGTCAAGGTGGGATTATTTAATTCAATTCTTTCTTTACACATTTGCTGCCTTTTGTTTGACCTGATGGCTGGCAAATTTTTACACCTAGCTGTCCCTTTTGAGTTTATTGATGAAGGTGCTTCTGAAATGATTATCAAGAGATTTACAGCCATCACTACCCACCTACGGGAAAAGTAGTAAAATCAATCCCTCAATCAATCAGACCCCTCTGTGCATATCTTTTTAATCTGCTTTTTTTAGCTGTTTTATTACTGCACGAGCATTAAATATGTTTGTTTCAAATTTAACACGAATGCCTCCGAAGGACTCTGTCAATTTAGACATAAATCATGAAGTAAACAAGCTGGATGGAAAAATCTTCTTTCTTGGGCAAGAGGGTTAAAAACCGGGGAATTAAAAAATACCAGTAATATCCCGCGTCAGTGTATAGGCAACTATTCTGTATGTACAGCCCACAAGGCAGAAAAAAAACCTACAGAAAGATAAATATGCAGCACTGCAAAAGACTTCCATGCACTTTTACATGATGACACAGAGAACCTAGAGAGTGCTAGTAAATACAAATACCCTCACATCCTAAAGCCTCTCATTATTTCCTCTATTTGATATGTTTTTTATAGAATGTCTTATTTCCCATGTTAAAAAAATAAGCTTTTTTTTAATTATTAAACACCATGCACTTGAGAAAATTTCTTGATTTCAGTATTATTGTTGATCCTAAGGTATCACTGTATCATTTATACACCTTTTTTTAGGTTAATGAAATAAATTAGAGGGTATTTCAGGTAGGCTGCTTAGGTCAGAAATCTTTCCCACCGATTTGTTACACAGTGGTCATCATGTATGGACAGAATGAATCTATTAGTTCTATAGAGAACCAAGAACTTTATTTGATGCCACAGGGAAGTTTTCTCTGCAAGCCACATGCCTTTACATCACAGGGGTTTTTTTGTCTTTTTTTTTTTTTTTTATATCCTAGTGTATCACAGCCAAATAAAGCCACCATGTGCCTCCATCAGAA
The DNA here is from genome assembly GCF_030936135.1 of Gavia stellata. Lineage (NCBI taxonomy): Eukaryota > Metazoa > Chordata > Aves > Gaviiformes > Gaviidae > Gavia > Gavia stellata. The sequence continues at coordinate 6,919,905 of NC_082608.1, read as the reverse complement.
AAAACAAAAGTTTAGAAATGAAGTGACACAGATTTCTCCTTAGATACAAAATTTTAAAAAACATTCTGGGCTGCAAAGACATCTTCCAAAGACGTATTGTGATGTCTCTCATCACTGAAATAACTCTAGGTAGAACAGAAAAAAAGAAAAAAAAAAGACACTGAAATATGTACATGTCAAAAGAAGAGTCATGAAAAAATACATCTGATATCGGATGATGAGCTATAACTAGCTATCAGTCAAGATTTCCTCCAAACATCTTGCTTCAGGAAAAGTGCCTTTATACAGGAGGAAAACTTCACAGTCACAATTGCTCTGCACCCGGGTATCTGTTCACGAGAGTCTTAGTGTAGATTTTTAAAAAATTATCATAGCTATCATTTCTTTATCAAAGCACTATTTAAAATAGTATAAAATATGGAGGTGGGAGCCATTTAAAAGCAAATGAAGTAGGACTGAGGGTTGTATTTTCCATGATATTTAAGGAAAAAAATGTGTTCTTAAAAAAGTGTTCCCTTAGGATTTGCTTACCTTTGAAACAAAATTACACAAAAATTCTGTAGTCTGTCAAAATACAAATACAAGGCCAAAATTTCGCATGGCAGTTGTCTGTGAAATAGAACGTACAGATGATTTTCTACAAGGTAATCATCTAAACAAAGTAAGACCTGTTGTTGTCACAAAAAGATTTTCACTGTCAAATCAGATTACAGAGTGTGCATTTTTATTTACATTTTAAGGTTTCATTTATAATCTGGAGAATATGCAGTGATTATGGGAGAAATATGTCTCGAACCTCAGGGGAAATGTTGCCTGTAGAGTCCAAAATTTCTTGACTGATGAAATGAACCTGACAACCCCTCTCGTTTTCATGACATATTTTTGATTCGAATACAGTGGAAGTATTTGTAACTACATACATTTTGTTTGCATAATATTGAGGTGCCCTGATTAATGCATGGTGTTTACAACATGGAAATTGTCATACTCTTTGCATCAATGCAAGAAGCTGGCTTGGCAGCCGCTAGTTGCAATAAAGTAAACGCCTCATGAATAATGTTCTGCTTTCCATGCCTGAGCTAAGTAAGAGGCCTCACGATCCACCTTTTGCCCCCAGTTTGGGCCAGCCTGTTAATAGAATTGGTCTGCGATGGCAGTGCACAAAATTTACCCCTCTGAGTGTAAATATGTTTGCTCAGAGACTTGCACATGCATTATCTGCGTCTTGTGGGGAGCCCATTTCCTCGTGGAGCAATCTGATCCCCCAGCCGCATTTTTGCGGTTTTCTTTTCTTCCCATTTGTGATCATTTAATGTTCAGATGGCAACAACAGCCATCACCTACCTCAAAAGGTAACTCCGGGAGTTTCTGATTTCTTAAAATAATTCTGCAGCAGGCAAGAGGGAGAAGACTTGAGCACCGGGCTGCCAGCCAGCTCTTACTGAACTATCAGCAGACACTCCATCAGTGACCCAGAGATAGCCTTGAAAACTACTGCTCCATAAACCCAAGACCATACAGTTGCCACCTAGAAGATGAAACTCGCAATTTCCTATCCTTCCCTAAGAAAAGCTCCAGTTACAAGATTCAAAAAAGCAATCCTCAAAAAGAGACTTTTAAAAAAAGATAAGGTCCTGCCTCACAAATCCAGAAAACAGATTCAGGTTTAGAAAAACTGTTTCCATCCTTTAATGCTTCTACGGTAAGCTTAGGCTTTCAGCATGGCTGTACAAACTACTTCTGGAATCTCACCTTGAGTTACATATTCTATGTCACAGTCCTTCTTCACGGAACTTCAAATTCCATCTCAAATGGAGTGTCCAGGATTGCAGAACACATTTATTTGCATATTGTATGCTCTCCTCAGGACTGTACACAATCATTAAGCTCATCTGAGCTCACTCCCAGCCACTGACACCCTAGAAGCACCGCCCAAATAAGAATTTAAAGCTTGAGTAAGTTTTAGATCATACTAAAGGCAGTTGGTAGAAAATCATACATGCAAAGACAAATGTAGCCCCAGTCTGTACTGGTTCAGCAATTCAACCATCACTACATCATGTACGTACTGCAACAAGCAGAGCAAAAGGGGGAGAATGATACTTGAATATAAGACATTTAGTCTTATAGTAATAGAAAAAACTTCAGTCAGTAGGACATTTAGGAAGACCTTACATCAAACACCAGTGCTTATTCTACATCCCTTTGTAAAGCTGCAGGATACATCATATACTCACTTCTGAGACCACGAAAAGCCACTTTTCTTGTCCTCAGAAGTTTGCAATGCAAGTGCCCAATCCTACACGCATTATTGGTGAGATTGATCCTCATGCAGGTAGCAGAGCATTGACAGGGTAGCACGGGCAGTGTTTCAGTCTAGAACTGCACATGGGCAAATTTCCAGCGGGGGCTAACTGCGATCATCAAATAGGTTGTTTCTGGCCACTGCCTGTCACTGCCCCATGCCTGGAAGCCACTGTCCCACCAGCTGAGCTGCGGTAATGGGTGGGTGGGTGGGGTCTCCCAGCCTGCGCTGCGCTAGCATTAGCAAAAACGTCTGCATGACATCCTCCGCCAGCAAGGGATGGAAATCTCCTGTATGGGGCAACAGCGCGTGGTGCGGTAACTTCTTAAGCTGTTCCAGCTGTTTGCAAATAAAATATGTGTCTAAGACCCCAGTCTATACAAACTGATTTCTGAGAGGAGATGTATTTGTATGAGCATGCCAGGTCAGGCCCATTACTAGCTTCAGACGAGCATAAACAACCGCTACATAGAAAAAAGGTCTAGAGAAGGCACCAGTGACAATGATTAGCATGTAAATAACATACCTTTTAGTACAATGTCTTTTGTTAATACCTTTAGTTGACAGTTGCATACCTTTGCACTCCCGTATATTTTAGGGCCTGAAGTCACTTGCTCTATCTCTAAAGTTTACTCAGCCTGGCTTCTTCTGCAGTTGAAGCAGCTTCCATTTTTATGCTGCATGAAAGCACAAGCAAAGCTATAATATGTAAGAATAAGAGTTTCATGAAAACATAAGCCAAATGCATTATAAATGCACTGAATTAAACAAAGTGGAATTAAACAAAGAAGAAATATGGTTCATTCCCTCCTCCCCCTTCAGTACTGTCCTCCCTGATACCGTACATGCAACCTCACAACGCAATAACATTGCTGCACTCACTCTGTTCAAGCAGTAGCATTCACTCACTCTGTTTCACTCCTAGAATTTTCTAACAGCAAAATTCAATTTCAGCCAGTGCTGCTCTCCAAGGGCTGCCAGACCTGCTGCTCCTTTGCCCCCCTGGTAATGGATTGCTTTAAAGTAGGACAAGACCTGCCCGTGTTCAGCGATGGGAGTCACACTGAGCAGAAGCAATTAGGCAAACTCAGTGCAAAGGTAAAAAGTGAGGTGGACGGGAGCCTAATGGGTGAGAGATAGGTAAATGTACACTCAGGGCCAGCGCTGCCACCACCAGCCACGCAGAGCATGCAGCTGCCTAGGGCTGCAAAATGTTCAGTAACACTTTCTTGTGCTAGTGACTGTGCCTTGCGAGGGGCCTACGTTTAATGTTTTGCCTACAGCAACAAAATCCTGTAACTGGTGCTGGTTGCCATGTTCAGGGGAGCCTGCAGGAATTGCTTGCTGGTGACTGGGAAAGCACTCACTGCTCCTCCAAGCAAAACAACTATGACGTTTTAGGAGTACGGCTCCTTAAACCACCTGCTCAAATCTGCCAGTCACAGGTAATCTCGGCTCTTCAAGGGGATTACGCAAAGACAATATAAATACTAAATAACCAAAGACGAAAACTTTTACTGGTAATTTGCATCCATTTTTTGTGATAGCACACAATTATTTTTGCAATAATTGTAATCGGTAACACACTACAGAAAGTTCTTATGGGACCAACTCGCCTTTCAGAAATGAACTGTAGAATATGCTTTGCATTTCTTATTATTCTGCTTCCTTATTGTCATTCTCATAAAATCAATCAAAGTGATAACTAGAATGTCTAGAAACAGCCAGAATTTAATCTGGAAGAATTATACACAAGTATATCAGCACTGGAAGTGTATCTGCTTAAAGGAGCTATGTATCACTACAGAGAATGCAATGTTCGATGCTTGAAGCATTGGCATATATCTACAAGATTATACTAATTTCAGTATAGAAAGATGGCATTATGGAATACTGCTTGGAAACATGCATATTATAAGACTAAAAATAAATATACGCTACAAAATTTGAAATTAATTGAAAATACTTTCATTTTATGAGAAACCATACTGTAGACGTTTACGCTGTATTCATTAAATATTAGCCATAAACCCTAATCTAACCTTAAATTTTGCTAGGCCCAAGACTTTGGGGAAATCCAGGTGTCAGCCCAAACTTTGTAGCTCAGGCACATGACCAAATTTATCTAGCTATCGGTAAGGCAGCACAGACCTGTCCAGTGTTTCTAAGTACAATCTTTTTATAGGTCCCTTTCCAACTGGTGTACGAAGAGCCCTTTTTACGTGGTCTGTGCACTCTTTTCTAGGGTGGAAGAGAGATCAGTTCCCTTCTTTGAACGAGTTCTTATTCTGAACTGAACAGACCATGCTGGAGGAGTTGAGGCATTGGCTCACCAAACAGGAGAGGATACAGGTGAGATACTGCTTTCTATAGTATATAAGGCTCTTTCTACACTAAAGACACGCCTTTGACTGCCAATCCTGGTCCCCATTTAGGTAGGTAAGTCCTCAGCGGTGGAGCCACCTGGCCAAGGACCGGGGCCAAAACTGCCTTGGAGGCACTTGGCCTCCATGCTCCAGCGGTCCTGTTTGCCTATGGATCCTATGATTTCACGATGTCCAGGAGGTTTGTGTGTAAAACTTGTCATCCTCTTAGAAGAATGCAAAGGAAATTTTGTAAAGTTTCCCTCAAAGCATTTTTTCAAACCACGTGGATGTTACAGGATAGGGATTTAGTCTATCCCAATAGAACTGTTGCACTTCTCAATACATAGCACACAAATTTACCAAGTGGCTCAACTGCAATGTATTCTGAGTTCCTTGAAAATGAAAGGTTGGACCAGTTGATCTTTCGAGGTCCCTTCCAACCTGGGCTATTCTATGATTCTATGACAGGGCAACACAATTTTTTATTGGGCTATGCTATTTGCATATTTACTGCTTTATGATCTCTTTCCAAATCAAATAATCAATATAATTGGGACTTTATTATGGAAAGAATGAAGCTGCTTGACTGACATGTGATGGTGAACTAACTGCATTAGAAGCTCTGGCTCTTTTATTTCTCTTTCACTCAGAAAAAGGCAAAAAAGTCTGGATTTGTTCTGTACAAAATTGCAGTACTGCAGGCTAAAACTTTCCTTCTCAATCTAAAAACTTTCCTTCTCAATTTAAATTCATTTTAAATTGTTATGCTTTACAAACTTCCAAATGGGATTCTAATTGTTGACAGACATTTTACATTACATGTGTCTATCACTTTGATTTAATATGCATTTTCAATGAAATTTAAAAAAGGCCTCTAAGGTGGCAATTTAATAGCAAGACATGCTGTGAATTTTAGATATAAAAGGTATTTAGTTTTCAAGGGGTTTTTGTACACGTGAAAATGTCCCTTCAGAAAAAAAAAAAAAAAATCAGAGAATGTCTGTATGGCTGAATTATCAGAAGCTAAATATCTCCAAGAATATTACCTACTGTTTTAGTCAATCACAGTCATCAGAGGCAAACCAGGTTTTACATTTATGCAGCATTTCAGTAGTGCACTTCAAAAAGTATTAACCATGAAAGAAATAAAATGTATTTGGAAATCCTATGTCTGGTTTATTACATCTCATGACCTGATTTAATTTTCTTCTACAGAAAACCTGCATTGAAATGTCTGTAAGTAATAGGTACTTCTTGTCAACTTTGATAAGAGACATTTGAAAGGAATTCCAAATGTATTCTGAAAGATAAGAGCAAAGCTAGCTTTTCCGTGTCCCTAAAAGAGTGGAAACCAGACCTAGGAGACCATACAAGCTACAGAAGAGACCTGTTCTGTATCAAGTCTACTTCTGAAATCATCGGAACTGTAGTTAATGTATAGGCCCTAAACTATAGGCATTGACAACACAGTGGGAACACTCTGCAACTTTTAGTTAGAATTTGTTACACAAAATATTAGCTACTTTTAAATACTTGCATTTTCTTCATAACTTTAATACAAACATCTTGGCTTTGGCTTATTTTATATAAATAGCTTTAGATCATCTTGTTTTAGTGGTCCTGCAGGGTGTCCCAAAACCTACACTTGATGGCAAGAATAAACATTCATTAAACTTCAAAGGCTGCCAAAAAGTCTAGTTATTTTGATTTAGGGGAATCATTTAAATTAATCCCTATGTTTGTGTAGAAAATATGTAATGTAATCCATTTCTCCGTCTCCAGCTTCAAGTCACTTACCATTGGAAAAAAAATTGCTTTACTAATATTTCCTGTATTGAAAAACTGGGGAAAAAATGAAGACTTGGTATCTTTTTAAAGACTTCTGGCTTAGTGACATTGAGAAACAAATACTATAATACACAACTGTGTGCTTACATCTCTGCATAACTGCTATTAAAACTAACACACACAATAGAGTTCTTCAGTGGGAGCAATAAACCAGATTTTATGTATGTGTGTATATATATAATCTTTTTTTTAACAAAAGAGCTGATTATGTTTTTTTGAATGGCTTTCTGCCTTAGCACCCCAACTCAGCTGAGTACTGTTCTGCTACAGAAAACTCATGTCACCTTTGTAACATATCTTCCTTTTTGCCGAGCCCCTCTTAAAATTGGGCAGAAACTTTTATAGGATGAAGAGCTTTGTTTTTAATTTATTTTTACTTTAAAATTAATCCACTCCTCAGCTGAAAGAAGTATGTTGAACATACTCTGTCAGAGGCACCGAAGAAAAAATAGGAGTGAGAACCTCAGTTATTGTAAATCACTGTAATGCCACTGAAGCCAATAGGACTACGTCAATTTAGACTAGCTGAGGTTGTGGCCTAATATTTGTGTTGAAATGTTGAGGCTATAGCTGTATCCCTGAGCTGTATAAATATTTGTTGAAAGCTGACTGTTAGGGTGCAGGGGGTGGATTGCTCATCAGCAAATAGTTAGGACCCATGTCTTTTCACCTTTCTTAAGGAAACCCTACCATTTTGGGGGGTGGGAATTTTGCCTGGGTAAAGGGTACGGATGTGATCCTTCTTACTTTGTACAGGAATTATACTGTACACAGCGAAACAGTAATTTTTATCGGGACTTTTGAACTTGCACCCGTCTGACTGTCCTACACTGATTCATGCAATGTACTGTACTTGAATGACCAGTAATGTTTACAAAATGAATTAGTTTGACTCCAGCTCTCTAGCCAGAAAGTAATCAAAGTGAAGAGCCAAGCTATTTCTGAAATTCCAGCTTCCCTTAGCTAGAAACTGCATGCTCTGTCTTGCTAATCAGTGTATTAATGTAAAATGTACATCTTCTATACTGGAGGACAATTAGTAACAGCAGTGATTCTGAGCAGTGTACTCACATTAACTATTCCACCCCCATACTGCTCTTGCGTGGTGGGCAAGTCTGACTGCAGGATATGGTACAGAGACAAAAAAAAGTGAAAATGTCTATCAGTAAGTGATTAATCCCCAGGTTGCAGGGGTTTTTTTTCCCCCCTATATTAAGCGCCAGTTAACATTTTATTTCACTTCTTTCAAAGCCAAAGTTCATAGACATTTATTCAGGAGTCTTCTTATGCAAATATTTTTAGTAGGGTTATTCATAACTCGTGTCTCTAAAGTCTTGGAAGCTCTGGTTTATTTCCTCATCAAACATCTCAATTTAAGAATTCAGCAACATGAGAACTATCTTCAGAATAATCTCATCCTATAAAACCCATCAGACTTTGTTAGATTTAACATAAAAATTACTATGAAAGAAAACAATGTTATTTAAGCACTTTGTTTGGCATAGTCTGAAACTCAAAATGGATCACTGAACTTTCCTTCAGAAAAGCAGCCTCCTAAGCTGAAAAGCACCACTTCATATAAAGCTGGAGATGTCTCAGAGCCAAATTGTTTGCTCCTGTAAACGGTTAGAGCTCCACAGAGGGAGGATATGAAAAAAGGCTCTGTTGATTTTCCAGCAGAACATCTGAACCACTTCCCCCACCCCAGTCAGTAACAGCAAAATTAAAAGAAAAAGAAACCCTGATTAGCATGCGAGCTCTTCATTTGATGCAGATTAGCATAACTCTACTGGACATCTGACTTAAGCAGAGTTATAACAGGACTTACCACCAAGAAGATCTGGGCCAGGGTATTTTAATGGTGATTTCATGTGGGTGGGCGAGAACCTGATTCTTCATCCTTTTTCAGGCTGAAAACAAGGAATGCACTACAGAGCTATAGATCAGTTGAGAAATTGATTTTTTTGCAGGGAGAGAGGCTAAAGAGGCTCAGTTCTTCCAAAATTAGCAACTGCTAGCGTGGTGTGTCGCTCAGGTCAAACGACAAGTGACCATGATGCTGCCCAGCACCTCCCCATCAATATCATAGCTGCATCCAGCTCCTGTTACCTTTTATTTCCAGACTAAATTTGCAAACCTAGAAGAGTGGTAAAAATGAATAACACCTGACTAAAATAGCTTGGCAGCATATCTTTAACGTGACCTAAAAATCAGAGGTTAATAAATAGTTAAATTTAGATTTGGCTTCTCTTAAGTAGTTTAAACATAAGTCAATATTTTTGTCTTTTGTTGTCTCAGGGTTTCTACAGGAGCATGGAGAATTTCATCAATGATCTTTCCACACTGTATTGCATTATGCCTTTGTACTGTTATCCATCTGTACCCTTATCTAATGTGTTATCAGCTGTATGAAAATAACTATCAGTCCCTTCACCCCAGAGCAAGTATCAATAGGAAGAATGACAGTGGCTAGTTTGCACACTTGAAATGGTTTATTTGTTGCAATCCTGTGCACAAGATGTTTATCAGTAAGCACCAGACAGCCATGCAGAAGAAGGAGCCTTAATTCTGTCTGAGACAGCCTCTTATTGCTATTGATAGTTAGCATCAGTGTCCAGTCTGAGAAATGGAAGTGCTGCAGGCAACTTCAGTCAAGACACCCTATTGATCTACTGCTTCCTTTGCCTCCCTGAAGCTAGAGAAGAAAAATAAAAAGGGGAGGAAAAGCTTGCTGTATAAGGGGCAATGCAGCAGTCTATGACTTCCCATCATTCAAAAGGGGTGTGTATGTGCATGGATATTCCTGATATTCAGTACCTCAGACAACTGTAAATCACACACACAGCCATGATAAATATAAATGTCAATGTGTTGGAAATGTCCTTTATATAAGAGGTGTCACTAGAACTACATTTTTAGCATGAAACATTTTTGCTGCTTTTTATTTTTCATTGACTTATTGTGCTTCTGTTATATCCTGTCTAACACAATCAATCTAAAGCATAATATCTGAGAGTCCTATTCATAAATAATACATATTTGGGTCATTTTCATTTGTATTCTACAATGAAGATTTACAAGCCAGAAACAAAACAAGAAACAATGTGCGGAATGCTCTTATTCAGTGGATAAGAATATATTACTGTGATCAATTAATCTGCTTTTCTCTGCATTAGGTGGACATCTTTATGGTACATCCATAAGGGTTTATAACTTAGGAGAGACAGAATCAGCTCTAAGGCTCTAACATAAAATGCCTGTACTCAGAAAAGAGAAACTTTTCCAAAGTTTTTTTTTCCAATGGGAAATGTGTTAATTTTGGCAAACTCAACTACAGCAATACCCCATCTATCAACATAGTATGTCGCTCTGCCCTATATACTACCTCTCATGTTAAATGAAACAAAAAATTGACTACATTATACCATAGCTAAAAGTCAAAATAATAATTCTGTGGTTTTCTATAGTGCCATTTATCCAAAGATAGCCACATTCTAACACAAGCCATGCAAATTCATTCTACAGGAGGGCAAGCTGACACACAGAAAGGTCCCAGCTCAATTTTTTTTTTCAGCCAAAAGTCAGTAGGCAAAATTAAGTGAAAAAAAAAAAATGAAAGAAAATCTGTGTGCATATAAATTGCAGGAGCAAATCATAGCAAGGAAGGTGAAAGAAAGACTTATATTGTTATTAGTACACCCATATCTCATATAAGAAACTAGTCACCTGTGCAATCACACCAGTAGAGCTGGTATTCTGATGATGGGCTATGTCAGAGGAGCAGCAGTAATGGCCCAGACATTTATAAATTCATCCTGCACAGAAGGAGCAAAAGATAGGGCTTGGGGAGTAAAAATCAGTCAGTGTTATTTTAGGAAGGAAAGTCAGAATACGCAAGAATTTTGCAGGCAACATAAGCTGGTGAGAAAACGTCTGGGTGAGTGGGGGGAGCGAGGACAAGGCTGGCTGCTGTGGCGGTTCCTCAAGCACTAGGAGATGCAGGCTGGGGTGTGCTCAGTGCTTTGGACTGTGGTCCTCAAAGTGGGCTATTGTGTTAGCTTTTCAACTCTGGAAATTTGCTACAAGCGCATCTCAGATAAAAAGTGAAATGAGTTTTGCAACTATGGCAAAAAAGCAATTTTACATTTCATAGGCCTTTTAAAACCCTTTTCAATCGAAAATAAAAATAACAGTAAGGGAAAAAAAAAGGCTACATTTCCATTCCCGTTTTTATAGTTTGACGTTGCAGATGTTTCTAGGTCAGAGGTGAACATGTCTTTAGGTGTCAAAAGATGCAATAACCTGAGTCAAAAATGGCCCAGTCCCCAGAACCGTGACTGTGTGCCAGAATATCCCCACCTCAGAAGCTTGCTGGCAGCAATGTGCTCCAGGTGTCTTACACTACACAGACCTGGTAGTCATTTTAATATTTTCCATGCTCATGTAAATGGACTTGATGTGTGTTCATCAACTGTGGGAAAATCCCACAGAATTGTGTGCCATCTGTTTACAGGGAACAGTTCTGGTTTGCTGACAATTTAGTGCAAAATCAGAAAACAGAATGAAAGCAAGCAAGCTCTGGTTTGTTCTGTTTTGGTTTTATAAATCTGAGTCTTAACATCATATCAAAAACCTAACAAAGTTCAAAGGTTCATTCTCTTTGGACAGCATTGTCCTTTTCAGATGTATGAATATTACCTGAGCCCCACGGAGCTCTTAAATCTGCACCATGTGGCTACAACCTGCAACCTAGTGAAACCCTCAGCACACAGAGGATTCAGCAGGACACGATGAGGGTGCAAGGGCCACACCTTGGGCAGCTGGATGTCTGCACTGGTGTCCTGGACCAGAAACCTCTGTGAAATACTAGCTGACAGCATTTCAACACTTCTGGTTGGCCTCAAGTGAGAAACTCAAGCTGACGCAAAAACTAAAAGGCTCATTTAGAAAAAGCATCATCCTATTTTATTTAACACCCAATACTGCCTTTGTTTTTTTGTTAGAATTGAAGTGAAGTGTAATTCAATTAATATTGCAAATGACAATCAAAGTGTCCACCTTTATTGTTTTGGTCTGTTTTAAACAAGACTGTGGGACAAAAGGCAGTTATGTCTGAGGTTGTGAAAGCAGCGATGAAGGCTGTGGTCACAATGATTTTCAGCATCAGTTGACGGACATCAACCAGTCACCAGAAGAGGAATTTGAGACCTTTCTTGTCCTTACATTCCACGTGGAACATGTGCTTATACATTTCTACAGAGAACTGATAACCAGACCTGGGAAATTTATACCTGAATATGAGTCAGACGTTATCAGGAGATGATGTCAAAAACTGTTTCAAAAGGGTATTTTCATTATATCCCATCACGGAGTGAGATCTTGTCTTGGGTGAAAGAAGAGTTTACGCAGCTGGCAGAGGAGAAAAACATCAGAAGAAAACAAATTGACAAAGCTAATCAAATCTAGACATATGCAATCTAAAATCTCAAATGAGATTCAAGGTAAGCTAAAAGGACAGTATAGCATCAAATGCTGTTAGACCATCCAATACAACCTGAGGAGAAGACAGAACAAAACCTCTGTAGAGACGTGCACCAGACGCTCAGCAAGGTAGGTCAGTGTATCTGTGTTGGGATAGGCTCTACTGCTTTACATGGGCTTAACCCTGCCCCTAATGGCCTAAAATAGGTATTTTAACCTTGCCACCAGCATTGAACTGGGGTATAAAAGTTGAGAAAAAGAGTTTGAAAGTGCCTATGGTCAGTTAATTGGGAAAACAAGCAGTTCCCCACACTATATTCTACCCCATTTGCCAAAAGAGACAGGTTTTATGTGTTTCAATCAGAAAAGTGCAACTCCTCCAGTAATGTGGCTGAGACATTTACTTTGAAAATGAGGAATCTTATTTCCAAGGTCAATCTGAGGTTTCCTGGGTTCAGACTAAAATACTTTGTGGGGCCAAAGAAATATTTACTGGGTTCTAGGGAGCAGGGAGTGGATGTGTAGTTTGAACATATTTCAAGTCAGCCTGGGAGGTCTTTTTGTTTTTATATATTTGTGTCTCCTCAGACAATCTTTTTTTTTTTTCCTGAGAAATTGGAAGTGAAGAAAATGATGACATTTTTTGCCAGTACATTTCAGCTGGGTCATTTCCTGCATTGAACCAGAGAACCTGCATTATTGGTACCCTTTCCAGTGCATCATATGAAACTGTATAGTCAAATTTTGCCCAAGGGCTGCCATTCCTTCTGCGTTAAACTAGAAGGAGTTTCTGTATAAAGCAATGGTTTGCTTTATGTGACCTTTGACAGAGGGAGTGTTGGGAGAATGACATTATATGTTGTAGGGCTAGTGCTAGGCAGGGCTTCGTAGGCAGCCGTAAATTAAACAGCAGCATTTTACAAATGAGCTCAATAATGAGTAGGTGATCGGAAGATGTGCTACTGTATGCTGGAGATTAACATCCGAATAGAGAAACTGTCACATAGCCCAGGAATGGTAGTAAAAGGTTAAAAGAAATATTCAATATTATCAATCATATTAAAAAAAAAGAGAGAACTTCTTACAGCTGCCAAAGGAGCTTGGGAAAATTAATGTGTTTGTGACAAAAAGACTGAGAACAAGTGAAATAGGACTACAGTGATTGCCAGCATCGTACTTGCCTGGAGAGATAACACTGGACATCCAGTTTAACTAGGCAGGTGCCAAGAATCCTCTTGCGGATGCTATGGAGCGGCTTTCAAATATAAGAATGTACAGCGACCCCCATCCTCTGGTCCTCTCTATGGTTTCCAAGTTGCTCATTAAACCAGAGAAACCTCCAGTGAGGTGTGATGACCTGAAAACAGAGAGGAGCTAAAGAATCAATGTTTTAAGTAAAACAGCAATTATAAAAAGATCTACAGCTCCTTCCATGCAATCAGGTAAATTACCAGGAGTGGCGTAAAGCACCTAAATTGGAGAAAGAATGGAGGAAGGGGGAGTCGGGGGGGGGGGGGGGGGGGAAAGAAGGTCCCTTGGGAGATATCTGATAGGATGCTTAGTCTGTGTAGAGGGCAAAAGGTTAAGTGAAAATGAGATGAAAGAATGATCAGATATAGTCAGATCAGAGACAGTTAAATAAAGGAATGTGCTAACCTAAGACAAATGCGAAGAAGTGTGCCTGTGCTGAGTGTGCTGGTATAGCCATGCTTCAGAGCCAGAGAGGGGGAATTCCCAGTTTCCAATCCACATCACTCCTGGCTGAAGCACCTCCCAGCCAAGAAACAGAAGGGTTTAAGATTCCTCTCTGCTACTCCAACAGTGTAAAAGGATATTAAAGTGCTTTTAACTACATCTCCACTTTTTGCAGGTCCCTTTTTACTGCTGGTGTGATAGAAATCATCCTTAGAGATGAGAAAGTCATGCCTGTGCCATCTGTGGTTTTGGACAACACGAAAGATGCTGTTTAAAGAATATGAAAACAGAAGTACTGAGAATTACTTGAAAGCTGCAAACTTTGTTGCTTGGCTAACGTTTTCATGGGTCAAAGAGCTCTTGTTAGAATGGGTTTCCATAACAACAAACAACATTTGGTTAAAAGAGGTGCATAGCAAATAAATGCTTGGGACATATTCTACATAAAACTTCATCAAATATTTTGGTAAATCTCCATTCTTAGCCTACTCAACAAAAATGGCCTGGGATAACAGACAGCACCAGAAAGCTTGAGAAGTATCTGTACTGATCAGGTCTGGAAATGACGACAAGAATTTTGTTCAAAAGCCTTTGGTGGCTTACAGCCTTTAAACATTTCTAAGAACAGCCTTAAATTTCTAAACCCCAAGATGAAAGTTCAAATTCTTAGACACATAATTTAGAGGTCAGTACTTTTCGTGTTTCCTCAGGACCTTAATTAACATATACAATTAGACCTGTGAATTAGGAAGTTGAAGCTTTAACTCGTCTGCTCGATGGTAATACCTGGGGAATAACCAAACTGGATTTCTGAAAATAAATTTTGGTGCGCTCAACAATTTTGGTGTTACAGCTTTTTCAGGGGAGAAATTGCTGCGTGTTCTTCACAAGGAGTTTGATTAGTCGTGGAATTCACTAAATCTAGCTGAACTTCTTAAGACTAACACAGATCCCACATATATTTATGTCAACCCTAAGCTACAATGAAAGAAGTGTGAGTCTGTAAATGAGGAGTTTCAAATGAAAGAGGTGGTTGAAGCATTTTGACCTTATTCAATCAAGGTCAGTTTTCCTCTGAATTATACCTGTTTCCTTGTCTAGCATTTTAGATACCTTCCAAGTGTCTATCGATAGAGTTTATAAGTGGCATTCAACAATGAAGAAGACAGCAAGCTGCTCACAAAATTCCCCCTCTTCCCGTGTGATAAAAAGCAGCGTTCCAGAGGAAGAGACAAAAGAGTGTTTGGGTCCCAGTTGTAGGTGCCTATGGGAAAGGAGTGGTGAAAAGAGGCTAACGGCTCCAGGAAACAGGGACGGGAGGGAAGAGCACAAATCAGCTTTATGAGCTAGCAAATGATGGATGGCTAAATGCCAACTAAGAGCAATACATACAATTGAGTTCGCATTGTTGCGATTATTAAAGGTTATTTTACTTTTAATTTCTTGTGGTAGGTGTTCTTACTCCTTCCTTACAGAAACCCCTGATTTTCACTTGCTAGATACTCAGATGCACTTGTCATACCCAAAAGGTGATTTCAGTTCTAGGATGCCAGGAAACCTTTCCACTGATCAAAACACAGCTGCACAGGCTTGCTTGATCTATTAATGGGTGCCACAACTCTGGGGTATGTCTTCTATACCTGTGAAAATAGATATAATTAATATAACAGATATCATACGTAGATGCAAATCCAGATGGTAAAAATGACTTATAGTAAGACAAGGTTTTCATTTGCCAAACCAAATCAAGATATTTGAATCACTTAATCTAGCATATACAATCTGCACTTGGACTACTGCTGCTGCAGTGACATCAGCATGCTCTTAATCTATTTTATTTCACATTGAGCTTGGGTTTTAATGAAAGATCTTAAGAAACACAATTTTTTAAATGTACTTTAATTAGCTTTTTCCAGGCTGTCCCTTCACTGCAGCCTTCCATTTTTTGCTTCCATTTTTTCCCCACATGTTGCTTGGACATACGATGTCAGACCATAGGACTACATGAATTGCCATTCAGGCGACACTGATCCTAGGTATTAAAACAATGAACAAGCAACTTTCTATCTGTTTTATATAAAGTGCTTTCAGTGTAAGACAGGGAACAGAGTATTTTCTTATAGATAACCTTTTTATCCATTACAGAAATGCATATCATCCCCTTTACTAACAAATAACAAAGAGAGGCAATACCTTCAGTATGCCTTGTTATATTAATACATTCTGTATTACAATTTTATCTTCTTCACTTTGACATTTATTTCCCCTTTAATGAGTCAAAACGCCTAGCCAAGAGCTCTTGACTTTAAGCACATTCTTAACATCAGCATATTAACTGTCACATTCAGGCTAATAGGCTTAACTTATCTGTTTGAGATCTTTGTCAAGCAAGACCTAAACCCCCCGATTTTAAAAAATTGATGTAAATGGAAACTTTCTCTTTAGTGGCACTGGGAAGACAATAACGCTGCTTCATCATCATCATCATCATACAAACATTCAGTATTATGGTTTTGCTCCGAGATATTTTTATCTGTGATAAGTGCTGTTTCTTGTAATAAAAGATACTGAACAAAAAGTAGTTTAACAGATATTTTGAAGTCTTGATTTGCAACAGTTCGTCCATTCTGAACCCTTCATTTTATTTTCTTTTGTATTGTGAGGGCAAACAATTGTTGCAGCTTTCATCATGAGCTCAAGCATTACATTTTAGCAGACCGAGCTTAAGTGCATGCAGATGGGTGTAACATGGATTTTTTTTTAAGGATATTACAAAGACAACTGTAAGCAAATTAATGCTAAAACAAGAGACCATTTTTTCATAATCTTGGGTAATTCTTAGCAAAGTTTCAAAGGACCTCAGTTTTCTCTCAGGAATCCAGATGAAACAATTGCAGGTTTTGAATATTTTTGAATTCTGACTCTTAAATCACATTAGCAGGAATCACATTATCAATGCAAGGGAAATCATAAATGAAAATATACAGCGGAAGTGATTCATTTTTAAGAACAATTTTAGATTCAGATTCCTCATTAATTATTACTATTTTAATGGAAGGAGGTAAAACAATCTACCTGGCATTTAGACAAACGTCCCATCCTTTTCCTCCCTCTAACCCAAAACAACTCTGCAGGATTTGGGGTATCTGAAAAAACAATGGTGATGGATTTTCTGTATATACCCTTATTTTTTTTCTACTAGAAGAGTGGTACATACAGTGGTTGAAATTCTCTGTGGATTTGATCTTTGCTTACAGACGGCTTAAGGGCTATTTCTACCTTTCCCAGTGACACTGGGTCAGAGCTCACTGCTCACAGGAGCGTGTCTCGGTGGGTCAGAAGTACCTCTCAATGTCAGGGAAACTGAATGCACTCTTGAAGATTGGTCCACCACAGTCTTTCTATATTCAAGCTGTATTTCAGTGGTTATGGTAGTTCTGACTTCTTACTCTCTTCTTGTGAAACTGGGAGATAGTGTTTGTTTGCTTCCCTGTTTGCATGTATGAGGAAGTGAAAGAAAAAAATATAAATTCTTTGAAGAATGAATGCCACATGAGATAATTACATCTGCCTGCCTGATTTGGCATTTTCAACTAAATTTCTCGGTTTCTCCTGAGGAATAATCCAGCTTTTCCCAGTAATATGCACTGTTTAAGTGCAGGACATATGCTACAATAATAACAATTACAAATAATTACTCTAATGGGGTGAAGGAATAATGCCAACTAGTTGGTGTGATGATGTCATCATGACAAACTCCAGCTTTATGGAGCTGTTCATTTTTAAGCCTAAAAGCGTTCTGATGTCCTTTGTCAGGCAACAATGTGACTTGACCCCTTCAATTAATAAATCTCTCTCGCCAGGTGCCTATAGCCATGGACTGTGCTCTTACTTAAGACAAGATTTCAATCAACACCTAGTGCAGAACTAAGTTTAGGCTTAACTGCAAACTCCTAGATATAATAAAGCAGATTTCCTGATGAATGCTTATGAAATAATTTCATTGCCTATTTCCTGAGGAAACTTTAAAAGAATAGAAGTGTTGGTGTGCACATGTACTTTGTTACATGTTGTCAAATCAAACCCTGGTTCAGAACAACACTTTAGCCTGTTGTTAACTCCAGCCTTATTAACCTCAGTCATCAAATACAATGGATTTACAGACATGCCTAAACTTAAGCTTAAGTTACATTCAGAACAGAAATGCTTTACTGAACTGAGAGTTAAACTGAAGCACGCTCTTGTTCGACCACAGAGGACAGAGCTTCTTGCTGAAGGAATATGTAGGTGAAAACAGGTCTGTGCAAGAGACTAAAATATTTGGTGTCATAATAGCACTTCTGGAATTGAATATCTATGGACCCAATTCTTAACGCTTTTGCATTAAGCTGTTCCTCCCAACACTGTAACAGGTATTACAGCAATACTGAACAATAGAAATCAATTAGTACGATTTTAAAAAGCTTTCCACATCTTTAAAATTTAAACCGTATCACACCAGTGATACTAGTAATTTTGAAGGCCCTTTGTGCTTCTCATTCTTCCCCTGCTAAGACCAACAGTTCAATCAACCAACCAACCAATCATTTGGTTTTTGCATTTTGTGTATGATTTTGTTCCTTTCCGCACCACATCTTGACTGTAGAGGGAAAGAAATTAAAAAATCATGCAGCAAGATCATCAGGAAACGTTTCAGGTCTGCTGAAACAAAATCCACAGGTCCACTGAAATAAACAACAGGTATCAATGCGTTTATGATGATTCACATATATCAGCACCACATTCTGTCAGAAGGGATGGATGCTCTTCTTCGACCCTGGTACAAAAATCAGACACGTCAATATGACTTCTGGGCTTACCTCCCAATTTACTGCCACAGTTTCCGTTCTGCAGCTGCCCTGTGATAACCCCTTGCTTGCAGACAGGGAGAGGAAGCTGGAGGCAGTAACGACCCAGAAATCTTCCAGACCTGACGAGCAGTGCTTCCACGGCCAAAGACTTTCAGTGAGAGAGATCAGTGTGTTGGCAAATTAGAGACTTAAAACATGAAAATTACTTGGGAAGTCACAAGTCAAAAGGATGGTGACTGTTTTTGTAAAACTCCTAACAGGGTCACCAAACACAGCCACCAAGTGACCAGAGCTCTTTACTGGATATTAACTGACCAAGATGTTTCTTCACGCACATTTAATGATTCTTGTAACCCATGAATTGTTTTCTCAAAGAGCCCTTATCAGCCATTAGCACACTTGGTCAGAGTTGGAGGCCTGGCTGTAAAAAAGCGCTTTCACAATGTTGTACAGTCGTTCTCCTGCCTGATGTCTCTGTAACAGGCAGCTCAGCGCAGCCGCTACAGCTTACAACTTTCTCATTTGCTTGGATAGCTTCTTCGCTGATGGTTAAGCAACAGCGATATCACTGCTAGAGTACGTCAGTCACTAACGTCTTGGAAACAGAGGAGGAAAAGAGACAGACTTAAAATGCCCAGATGAAGTAATAACAATGTGAATATTCTTATCACCTTTTGACAAAAGGCTACAGCAGTTCAGAAATGAAGCGGGTCTTACAGCTCCATCCATTCGGTACCTCAATGGAGTTATGCTAGTATATATGGTGTCTTGGAGTATTAAAAAAACAGTCAGAGTGGTAACTTCTAGTTAAGTAGTGATAGTTACGTCAGAGAACAGAAACCTGTACGTACTTCAGCAAATCAAAATTTTACCTAGCTGATACACACTGTATCAAATACCATATTTTTAAAGATCTTTTTGGTTTTGTTTTCAAACTCAAATTTCAAAATATTTGACAAGTTCCCAAACTTGCTTGTAAAAATCCCCAAGTCACAAGCCAGTCAGATAAAAATCTGTTCATTGTAAAAAGGGAAGGGGGTAGGGTGGGGAAGGAAAGGTTTGTTGATAAGTTTGCTACACTATTAAAACGTTTACCCACAGCCTGGAGCTCAAATCAGCATTCATGTGAAGTTCCTATTTATTACAGTATATGAAAACTATTCAGCAAAACTATATCTTGTTTTTGAAGGAGATGCACCCCAGTATTTAAGGTGTAAGACTGGATCATTTCCTAGGAATACAGAAATGCGAGTGATAAAAACAGTCTGCAGCTGTGCTTCGTCCCATTTAAAGTTTCTTGAGAACATACTCCTATTCAAAATAAGCAATAAAATAACACGGGAGAAAATGGACGAGGGAGAAATCACAAAGGCATTTATCAAGATGAATCTAGGACCACGTTGCCTTGTCTAAATCTATATAAAGAAAATGGCCTGCAAGTCACTCTGAAAGTGATGGGAACCCATGCTTCAAACACGTCTTGAAAGAATGTCAGAAATCTCCTTCCTCTTTTGGCTGCGGTTACAGATGCTTTCTCCAGACAGTGGGCTCACTAGTTTCAATTGTCTGGAGTACTCAAAAATACATTTTCCCCTGGAAGATAGTCTGCATATGCTTACAATAAACATTAATGAAATCAAATGACTTTCACTTCAGGATAAATACTTTCAAGTAAGTCTGTTAGAGACACTTATAGTAAATTGCTATTAATTAGTTTTTCCAATCTACTTAGGTTGTACTAATGAACACAATCACTTCTAACATATTTATACGCAGGATAAATCCTGCCTCTCTCTATATGCCTGTGAAAGGCCCAAGGTAAAATGGAGATATTCTGCTGCAGGAACACATGGGAGCCACTGTAGGACAAGTGAACGAT
This sequence comes from Gavia stellata, assembly GCF_030936135.1. Lineage (NCBI taxonomy): Eukaryota > Metazoa > Chordata > Aves > Gaviiformes > Gaviidae > Gavia > Gavia stellata. The sequence continues at coordinate 6,899,481 of NC_082608.1, read as the reverse complement.
CCAGCTGGTTTTCTGTCTCTCTGAACTCTGCTGGTTGAGGAAGAAGCAGGAGAAGCTGTCTGCACTCGCTGCCGGACAGCCGCCCTGGTGCCTGGGCCTGAGCGGGGCCAATTCTGTAGCCTTCTGGCCACAAAATATATGTTACATAACATGGAAACTCTCAGCTTTGCAAAGCCAATGAAACCACATTTTCCTATAACCGTTACTTCTCCTTTTGCACGTTACCCACTTGTAATGGCTTGTTGTAAAGGACATGATAGTATCTCTTATTTCTTATGCTTGTGAACATAACCCAACACCGAGAGGTCCTCAGCCCTGACGGGACATTTCAGGCCATTACTGGAAGGACAGCAGTCATACTAATACCTCTCAGCTCCCTTCTGCTAAGCCAAAATATGGAACAGAAGAATTAGAATTATGTCGATGCCACAATTTAAAAACAATAATGTTACCTTCAGCAATTTCAAGTTGGTTACTGGAAAGCCCCTAGATACAGCAGAGCAAAGCTCCTGGTAATTTGCTTCACCAAATCCTAAACAGTACTGAAATGCCATCCAATTATTTTTATAAATTATCTGCTCTTTTTTTCTATAATTTCTCTTAACAGCTCTGAATACCTAAAGAAGTACTGCAGCAGACCATAAGGCCTAGATCTAGCTGAGAAACCTGCATGCATCACATAAAGCATATGATTCCACAACTCATTAAGTCTAATTTATGGCATATGTAATTAAGCACCTTTGAATTGAACCCAGGTCTCTAGAGATAATAACACTTAGAACTTATACAGGGCTTTTCATCTTCAAAGAGCTTTACAAACATTAACTAATTAACAACATAATAAGACATGAAAGGCCAATGTACTTACCCATAGTGCTGCATAGCCTCTGTATAATTCAGATTTTGATGTTTTTCAATGCCAGATCCAATCTGGGTGCACAGGGAGGATTTACTCGTGGTCCCCTTCACAATCAGAAAGCATGACTTTGTACATATCAAATATCTGAATTCCCACAGTACTTCCCTTCTCTGCTATTTATTGCTGAGTCAGAAGAAACAGCTCCCAAAAGTGAAGGAAGGTACGGAAAAGAGCAGCTCACAGCAGTCTGTGAGGGTGTTTGAGCCTCCTGGGCTTTGGAGACCTCAATGGGGCCTAAGGCAGGAAAGCGTTCCCAGAGAATTCACTGCACAGGATTTCTGGCACCACCTAAGTCCATATCCTTCCCCAGGTAAATCTAATAATAATTACACAAAGTCTCTAGGGACTGGCTAAACTCTCAGGGAGAAGACCTTATTTCAGCTCAAATACCTTTTCCTGGTAAAACCTACAATGTCTTCTTGCTTCTCTCTGCTCTTCTGAAAAGCCTGAAGTACCTAGCCAGTTCGTTCGTTGGTTTTTGGGGGTTGTATTTATTGCTTGGTCTAATTTACACACAAACCTCTTGAGACAGTGTACATTTGCCTTATTATCGCAATTAATGTTTTCTTAGTGATAGCAGTGTTGCAGCTGTTATATCAGATTACTTGAATCCCTCCTGAATGTTACCAATACAGAGAGATGAAGGATAAAATAAAAGGGGAGCAAATAACATGGACAGCTTTAGTGACCAGTCCTTCATACATCAGCCTGTGTCACTGATCATTTTCATGAGCTCAGAGCGTTGACCATTGTCTGTGCATATGCTGTGTTTAAGCATCACCTGTCCACCAGCTAAAAAGAGAATGGAAATCACGGCAGGATCTCTCGTCTCTCTCCAGACAATGTCTGCCTCTGTCCCCTTGGGGATTCTACAGTGCACCAAAAATTGAGAATTTGGAGACCAGAGGAAAAATATACCAAGCGTGTAAGAGAGAACTATGCGTATGTACCTCCCTAACTCTGTACATTAAAAAAATCTCAGAAACAAATGCAAATGACTCAGCAGTAGTGCTACATGTGGAGCCCCATGAAGAAGTAAAGAAAATGAGACATACCATGGACCAGAAAATGAAATGTATGGGGAACCAGCAGGCTTTTGTGCTTCTCCACAGACAAGCAGTCCAGAACAAATCCTGAAAGGTAACAATCTCACAGTAGTAATGCCTACAAGAGATCCCACGATAAACACAGGGTCTAATTAAAAGCATTACAATTTTTAAATGCAAATGTAGAATAGAACTGTCAAAATGTTTTATCCCTAAAGTGTGAATGCTAACCTTCCCATACTTATTATATAGCAGTATATTTTAATTTGCCTGGAGCAGAGTAGAATAAAGCAAGCATCATAAACACAATACAATGGATATTTGAAAGTACGGCTCTTCACAATAACTGTGTGTCTGAGCAAAGCTTCAAATGTTGATCGATTGATTACCAAAATCAAAGAATACATTTCCCAAATGAGCTTCAACAAAGCACTCAATTGCACCAGAGAAAACAGCATAAAGCTCCACAGAACAGCAGTCTTCTCTAAAATATTTACAAATGCAACTTTTTACTGCTTTCCTGGTTTATAGCTTAGATCTGCACAGATCTAGAGCGAAGAATAAAGCACTTCTGCTAAATCAATGGTTTGATTCACTTTCAGTGTGTCAAATTCAGTTAAACAAAGACGGAAAACAGTTTGAAATGATCCAAAGGTAAACTTTAAATCTTATGGCAAATCACAGTCTCTCTGGTACAATTGCTCAAATGAATTTTGAACCTTAAATAAACAAAATTACGGCAAAATATATAAAATGCTCTCTAATTACAAACCATGGGTGAACATTCTTATTTCATAAGGCACAGCTCTTGCTTTTTTTTTTTGTGTCCTTAGAAATATGACAGATCTATTCACACTTATCTGTCCCTTTGGAATTTTCTTTCCTCACAACACTGCCTGTAAGAGGAGTACTTTATGGTCCTAATAAGGGTATATAAAGGTGAGGTGCTCGGCCTGGTTTTGAGCTTGTCTCAGGCAGTTACTATTTGCTCAGCAGAGGCCTCTGTTGAGCTAACCACAGTACAGAGAGCACTCATGGGTATTCTCCAGCTCCTCCCCATGCTGGGACAGCTGTTATTGAGAAGGACAGCTATTATATGAGAACCATAACTACTAGTGTCCCGTCCATCTGCCGTCTCCAGTGAGTTGGTTTCTGCTGCTGTCGTGATGCTGTACTTCTATTGTTTCCTTTTTCATAAATGGGTTCCTCTGTCAGTCACCTTTGGAGAATAACTGCCCACCAAATACAGCCAGTTTTCATTTAGAGACTTTAACCTGAAAAAACAGGATGAAAAAAGGAAAACCAACTTTCAACCTGAAACGAACCTATTACTTACATGAGCTTCCTTACATTTTATCCTCCTCCTAAAGGCAGGTTTTCTTCTACCACCTCTTGCATTAGCCTCATCTGTCCTCGCCATGATAAAACCTGAGCTGGGGTGCAGATTCTGCAATATGCTCCCTCTATAGAGAAAAATTCAGAGTTGTTCATGAGCAAGTAAGCTCTCTGCACCCTTGCCTTTGCTCCCCATCACAGTAACGGGCATTTGTCCTGAAGAACATAACGGGATTTTGACCCCATCATGCGACTGCTGTCCTAGTCTGGAAATTTTAAGGGAAAAGCCTGAAGGATCAAACCCATTTTGTTGATTTAAATGAAAAGTTTGCTCAGCAACAACTTAAAATACCAGTTGAAAAGTCTCTATCTTCAGAGCTTCTGACATGTGATATTGAGGTTCTGACTCTATTAGGATACAGATTTTATAGCCCTTAATCTCTCCCATAAGCCACTGCTTCATTAAAGGGAAAAACCCCAACAACCCACACCACGTTACACTCTCAGTAATTCGTAGAGTAACAGGGATTACCATGACCTGCAGGATTTTTCCCTTTTCTACACAAATACCTTTCTGGAGCATGCCTTTATGTTGAAATCCCCTTGTGTAAGCAGAGAGCACTCCAGGACTTACTGCATCTTAAGTGAACAAATATTTAGTCTTACGACAATTAGGCAGTTGACTCTCCACCTGTACCTTTCATCTCCAATCTGGAAAAGAAGCATGGTTGAAAGGAACATGTCAGGAAAAAAAAAAAAGGAGAAAAGGACAGAAGTGGTGGCTGGCCAATGTTGACAGGGGAGCCAGAAACATGGGAGATCAACAGTTTATAGGGAAGGGATATTTTTGTTCTCCTTACATTTTTGCGGATCATTTCAGCTGAGCTGCATTTCACTTTAACAAAGCAGGATTAATCCCCTATTGCTCTGTGCATTACAGTAAGGAGAGCTTTCAGCGATCGCACAGATAACACGGGACACTTCTCACCATTCTGTATGTCCTCAGGGTGCCAAGGGAGATGCCACAATTTCTGTCTCTCGATGGTATTTGCTGTTTTCCCGGACATTCACTGGGAACACCCACTCTTTCAGCAGCAGCTGGGTGGGATAAGGAATGTTTTATTCTACTCTGTCCTCCCTTTGCCAGTTAATGAGATATTTTGGGTGGTAAAGCCAGAGACATTTTTCTTCCAGTGCTGTTATTCCTGTACTGAACATGGACCTGCCTTCCCCTCCTTTTGATCTTGCACTACTGTATCATATCATCCTTCAGTATCTCAGTCAGCTCCTAAGCTCGGGAGGGAACAGCAGCAATTCTGCCTCTGGCTCTTGTTTTTATATAGGTCTGCTAATCACATGAATATCCTTAGTCTTACAACAGGTGATTTAATGGTATCATTAATTCCATTTTAAATCTACAGAACTGAGGCACACAGTAATTGCTTGGACAGAAGGCTGGGCACCAAACCCAGGTGTCCTGTTAAACTCTCCAACGTTCATTCATTTTTTGATACTTCATCTTTTTCTTTTTGCTCTAAAGTATTTGCATAACAGGTACAAAAAACAAGTATCAGAGCCAAAAACAAGTCGATGAAAGCAGTCAAATTAATGTATTTAAACAGATAATGGCATTTCTTCTTCCATATGACTGTCTTTCTGTACTATAAGGCAAGAGGAGGTTCTTCCTGTGCTAGCAGATAGCTGTAACTCTGCAAAGAGTTACTGAAGTGCTAATATTGATCGGACAAGATGGAACATGTTACCGAGGCAATTGGTCAGGCTAAAGCAGTGATGGCAGCACATGGGATATTATGGATGGTTGAAGCAGCTGAGGATATCTATCTTTCTGTCTATCTACCTGTTTTCCAAGATGTCTATCATCATTGAACTTAGCTACCAAGGAACAATGGCAACACTTAATCTTCAATAGATAAATACTGTTTATGCCATTAATTGGGGACTGGGTCAGACTTTCCTTGTTTGTACCTTTGCTGCTCTTTTTTTTTCCCTCCACAGTTGTGAGACAGTAGCATTTTCTCACAGCCTGTATGCGTTGTTTTGGGACTTGTGTCAGTGGCAACAGCATAGCGCTGTGTGTCTGCCAGAGCTTATTCAATTGAGCTCCTTTCCAGGAAAACAAAATAGCCAACTGATGAGAGTTATAAAATTTCAAACCCAGCACCTTTTCATAGTATCTGGAATATGATTTGGAAGCAGCAGCAGTGTGACCACTCTGCACACCGCTCCTTCACCTGCAGTCCGAAGTGGCTGAATAGCAGAGGGAGTTTCCCAAGCAATACCTGCTGTAAACCCACAACTTCCATGGCTGCATTTTCTCTATAGTTAGTATTCAGCAAAGAGACTGCAACAGTGCAGAGCTGTGTGTTTGCTGGTATTTTTCTTGTTCAAAGCTTTTGAGAACACTTTACTGAAGCATATAATGCTGCCTTGAAATTGGCCTCTGAAGCCCATTTTGAGAAGAAGAAACACAGGCACTTGGCTGGGTTTTTTTGCCCTGTGCCATGGCTTGCTCGAGTCAGAAAAGCATCTCATGTCCCCCTTCCAAATCTCCTCTCAGCTCAATTCTTGTCAGTCTGTCTCTGATCAAAAGACTCCTCTCTAATATAACAGATGCTCTCTTTTTTTTTTTCTTTTTAATTTTTACATTACTAGTTATGAGTTCTGGTACATAGATTTTCCCCTTTCACTCTGAGGTTTAGGCTCTCATATGGTTTTAAACTCTTAGGAGAATTCATTTATCATTACAGTGTCTTACATTAAAGACAGTCTTCCAGGGGTAACATTGGGAGTAATCATGGTGCCCTCCTCTTTTTATCTGAAGTATTCCAAAAGGAAAGTTAGAGAGTCTAAATTAGGCAATGGAGTTTTTGCCTTGACATTTCGGAGGTTAAATTTTGCCTGTGACTGTCAACCTCTCAGAAGAAGAGATGGCATTTGGAGTAATCCAAAACTCCTGCAGAGTTACATTACTGTGGCAGCCAGACTGGAGTAAATCTAGGCTGAAGATCTATTGGTTCAATTACTGCTTGGGGTCAGGACATGCCATAAATTATTAGATATGCAAATGGAAAACTCTGACTGTTGATGAAAGAAAGATGGATGGATTTCTTAAATACTCATAATCAGTGCTAAGACTAACTATAGACTGACATACAGTCATTTGCTTGTAAAGGATTTCTGTTCTTAAATTTTACCTGTGTGGGCGTAAAAATAAATTATTTTTTGTTTTACGCATGTGTCATATTTTAAAAATAAACTCAAGTAGTCATTTGGAGGTCTGCTTTGAACTGCTTCTGCAACGCCCCCTAATTTTTAGAAATAGGTTCAGAAAGAAATTCAGAAGATGCTGATTCTCATTCTGTTCTCACTTACCATAGTGTGAATCTGCAACACTGCTCTATAGTCAGTGAAGACACACTGATAATGTATATTTGGGAGAAGAATCAGTTCCTTTGCTCTACGGAGGTAGGGCATGCAAAGAATGCGACAAAACTAACTCGGGTTTGTGCATTTGCTGCTGAGTGCGTGAGTGCTTGTACGTGGTAACGTGACCTTATCACAACGTGAACTCTGCGGTGCTTCAAGAGATTTTTGTGGATAGAAAAATAAAATGTAATTAAGATATTACTCTATCACACCTGTTTTTGCTGTTCCTTAAATACATTATTTATAGTCTTATTTCTCAGTGTGATCAAAGTTCGAAGAATGTGACCCTTACTTCTGTCATGTAGAAAGTCTGCTACATCTATAAAAACTTGTTGAATTTCTCTTGCGGATTATCTCTTTTGGGAGACAAGTTTTTACTACATGTAAGACAAAATGATTACGAGTGTGAGAATAACGTGAGCTATTCAACGCCACCTGCTGCTGCAAGGGGAAATATATTCCCAGATGCACCTTGACTGAGCAGAAACAGATGCGGAACCATAGGAAAGCTTGTTCTGCTCGATAGTAAGTTTGCTTTGCAGAAATGTGTCACAATGCATGAGGGAATATACTTTCCCAAAACCGCTGCTAACTTTTTCCAAGCAGTCTGTGAAAGCCAACAGAGTTTCTACAGGGTATACAGCATTCCTCCCCTGGACGGGAGCTTCTAAACCGTTTTCCCTTTTGTCACTCTAGATAGAACATTTTTCAAAACTACTACAGGCTTTCTCAAGGCTCCTATTCACTGCCTAAATATAAATCTCTTGGCCACTGCTCTTGCTATTGTTGTTGTTGTTGTTGTTGTTGTTGTTGTTGTTATTATTATTATTATTATGTTAACAAGCGTTTACATGGTGGGGAGTGACAACTAGACAGTAAATTGACAGTTACTTAGGTATTCTCCAAGTAGAGATCAGAAATTAGTTCATATTATGCAGTTTCCATAAGAGAAAAATATTAGGAAATACATTGTAGCTAGTTATAATATATACTACTTTGAGACAAGAATATTGTTTGTATATGCAGGTGTAGAGCCACCAGATGCAACGGAATAAAATCTATTTCCTCGAACCTGCAGATAAGACATTGCAGCTTGGCACTGGTACATTTTAAGATCGTGAAAGCCAGGGATGTTGTGTGGGTAAGAGTGGTGTGTGCAGTGTTTGAACTCTGAGTGTTTGATTCTAGCCTGACACCAATATAATTTGGAAACAGCTCCTTAAAGCCAATGAAACTGTACATGGAGAATCATATAAATGAGATCAAAGAATCAGATTTTAAATCTTTTCCTATGCAATTCTGATAGTCATTTTAAGTTTTTGACGACGCTACAAGAAACAACCCAATATGCATAATTCATAATTTCTGTGTGGACACACTAATAATAATGAAAAGGAGTATAATTTTTTAAGCCTTTTAAAGATGTTTCATTTCAAATTTTATCTGTTATAACTGGTTTTTTATTTTCATTTTGATCTTACTAGTTCTGCTCTGAGTCAATCATGACAGTATCAAAGTCAAAATTCAACCAACTCTCCATTAACCAGACAATGTACTCCAAAGTGGGTGAAATGTGAGAAAAAACATCTAAAACACAGCAGAAACCCAAGTAAACTACAAGCAATAATTAATACCATCTCTTAGTTTATGTTGTAAAAAAAACTTAAAAAAATTAAAAAAAATCCTATATGTGCATGAGATAATTTGTAAAAAAGCAACAAAGTAAAAATCCACCTTGGGGAAGTGAAGAACTGAATAAACTCTATTTCTGCTTGACTTTTGGACAAAAAACAAGTGTAAGTTCTGCTTAACGCTTTTCAAATCTTCAGTGTTCTGAAGAGCGCGGTCACTTGGTATCTACTATCTGTTTCTGTAGATTGGAAAGAATAATGCTGATTTCACAGAAACATTGCTTTAAAACTTACAAGAAAGATGCTGTAGAAGTTTAGCAGCATATTGGTATGTTCTTTAACATTCTTTATTTCCATAGCCCCAGCTCCCTCTTGCGCCACTCATTTAATAAATATGAATGAGGTTTAATATATATAACTCTTATTTTGCAACATAACAATTCAGTGCAAGAAAACAAAAGCATATTTTTCAGTAGTTATAATAATCTGTGGCAAAAAAAGCTCTCCACTAAACCTTCCGGACTTGCATGAAAATGTGGTTTATTGATCAGCTGGTAAATATTTTTAAATTTTATCATTATTTTATTTCCATGAAATGGTACAATGGGCCCATTCTCCCAACTTGTGTCTCATTCTTGTGTAGAGATTTTTTCAGATTGTAAAGGGAATCAGTAAAGGGAATTTTTCACAGCTAACTCAAAGTACATTTTATCATCTGTCCCCCTCTCCTCAGTTTGCTTATAGCCAATGACAAAGTAATTATAATATATTGGATGCACCGTCTCTTCTTTTATTGCTTGCTTCTTTATGGCCTTCCCAGAAACTTTGTAGTTAAAACAATTTTTTACAGCTTTAAAGAACTGAAGCAAATTCATATTTCTAGAACTTCAGCCAGAAGTAACTGTATTTTCAGCAGTTGAATTTTCATTAAAATTTACAAAAGACCTCTGCCTTCACTGATTTATTGTTGCATTAGGTAAAACTACACACAGTGTATAAAACACTGTGTTACTCCACTTGTAGTCTGATCTAACATGTTATCAGTGATTGCAAGTACATTTTATAACCCCAGCTGCTGAATCGAAAAAAAGGTGATACAAGCATCAATCTCCAGGATAAAATCAGAGCACTTTCTACCACAGTTTGACCTTAGTGATGCCTTTGGATAGTCTTACTTGTCTAAGTCCTTGCAACAATTACCAAGGGACGGTTAGAAAATGCAGCTTTAATGGTGCAGACTGGAATTACTAGCAGCATCAGAGACTTAAACACTAACCCCGGAGATTTCCAAGCACAGGAAGAATTTGAGGAAACTCTGATGCCACTGCAGGAATGAAATGGAACAGGGCTGCAGACACCAGCCACAGATTTTATTTGTGCTCTTTATTGTCTGCATCCCTGAACTCTGCAGTGTCATTAGCAAATACAAAAAGCTATAAATAAAAAACCAGCTACAGATAACTAGACCTCAAGATACAGTTGACTCCAGCTAGAGCTGCCAAATCTTATTTATAGCATGAGGAGACACAGTTAATTACAGGTCACAAAAATGTTAATTTCTGTCATAATACAAGTTATAGTCTAAGAATGAAAAAGCTTATTTTTGGACTGAAACGGTTTCTCCTAATAGAACTCTGTTAATTTGAAATCCCATCTCACGTTTGTAGACTAGGCAAAGAAAGGATACATGTGCCTTATCAATCTATTTCATGGTCCTAAATATAATAATATTCAAATAATAAAACCGATCCATTTGTGGCAAGGCAAAGTACTGAAGGTAAAAAATAATTAGAGAAGATTATCATAAAAGACTATTTTGGGCAGTTGTATCTGCTTATAATTAACATTAAATAATTTTTTAATTAGTACAACAGATTTTTAAAATATTCAGTCCTGGTGACCCAGGAAGTGAGTAAAAAATACATCTTATGAACAAACCTAACGGCTCCCCCCAAGGCAAGATTCACCAATCATTTCAACTATTCTAAAGTACATTGGATAAGTATTAAGATAAACATTATGTGAAGGATGGAGTTAATTACATTGCATATAATCAGACACTGGCCACTCCACAAGTTGTAACTTATTTCTCCCTAATTTGCATTTAACTTCAAAGGTATTTCAGGAAATGTAAAATAACATGAGCTGAGCGGTCACAAAGATGATATGCGTTTAACTTCAAAACTATGTTTCAAGCTCTTAAAAATAAATTAGGTACAATTTCAGGAAATAACACACTATTCTCATGCAACCTGTAATTGTTGCCACAAAAATGGTAAACCCATTTTTGGAGGGGAAATATCACAATTTAGGGCAACACTATTCATCTGGCAGGTCTTACAGAGAAACAAGAAAACAGCAGGGCAATTTGCATCAATATGCTAATCTAAATTTATATCTAGAATCTTCTGGGTTAAAAAGGTCATACAGCTGTAACTTTATATGGAAAATTAGCAGACCGGTTTAAATTAATATCCAACTCCTACTGCAGATCAGACAGTTTCTTCAGTAAAATGGGAAGGGCTGCAGCCTTCTATAGCTTGTGTTCATCAGCACATTTTTTTTATTTTTTTTTGGTAAGAGGGGGAACTTCTTGTGAGTTTGAGTCCTTAGTATAGGTTTACAACCCCTACGTATATGAACATATCTAAAATGCCAGCATCTAGGTCAGTACTGAGCTTTCTAAATCCTTAACAAACATCTTTTTGTATCCCTTCACGTCAGATTTAATTGTCCATGGTGAAAGGAAACCCTAATCAGAATTCAAGAGAAGTACTCTAAGACATGTATCTTTCCAACCTGAACTATCCTATGATCCTGTGAAAGCATATAAGGGAAAAAGCAAGTTTTCATCTTATTTGAAACACCAAAACAAATTAAATAATTTAAAATTCTCATTCTTAACTACTGTACGGCTTTTATACAACAGCTGTATAAGTGAGGTGCAATGAGGCACACTGAGGGAAAAGCTCAGTTCACAAATACCTCGTGGTTATACGGTAAATTAGGTCCAAGTTGTGTATAAGCACCTCTATACGTCTTCCACTGGATACAAGGAGGAAAGCCTGGGCCCATTAAAGTCAACAGAAGCTTTCCAATTGTTTTCAAAGATGCTCTAACGTCACCCAGAGGGAACAGTTCTGTGCCTGCTTCTCAGGTCCACATTTGATCTGCATAACAGATCCTTTGCAACTGAGATCTCTCTTAATTTCTTCTTGTGGGGCCCTATCTAAACAATGATAAAGCAATTCAGACTGAGTATTATTTGTTAGAAAGTCTTTGTCCGCCTCATGAAAAGTGTTAAAAGAAACTTTATTTTCATAGATGATATATGTCTTCATCAAAAAATAACTAGAGATATTTAAGAACATTTCTGTATTTCTACACAAAATGCATTAGAATCTTTGACTAAAAGGCTTTACAAAGATGTAAATGCACTCTACAAAAATTACAGTGACAACAGATTCTGTTTAGGGCAGTTTTGCAAGCGTGTGGGCTTACAGCACTGCATTTGTAGCAGTGGTGGGTACACAGCCACGCTGGTTTGCACAGCCGTTTAAAGACAAACAGGAAAGCAAGGTCCTTGACCGGCGAAGCTGGCAATTTCAATAAGGCTGACAATCTAACAAAAAGTGACAATGGTGTTATTCAGTGGGTAGGAAGGGCAACAGCAAACAAAGAGAAGGGGAACAGTGATCTTGCGAGAGCACTATTTTGAAGGAATCCAGATGAGCACGCTGTTGCAATACCTTAGGGTTGGTTTGTTTGCTTTTTAATTTTAGGAGTGCCAAATTCAGGTGTGACTGCCCAGATATGAGCAAGCTGATGCAAAAAGGAGGAATTTTGGCTTGGAATGGATAATGACAGAGCAGAAAGAGCACAGGAAGAGCATCTGGTAGAAAATGCATGGGGAGGAGGGACCTAGAAGAGCCGCATTTTCTCCCAGGTTTGGGTACATCTGTAAAATATCACAACGTCCTAAATAAAGCTCTGTTGGGCAAGTGCCTGGGAGTGACAGGGATGGTCAGGAATTGCAGCAGTACAAGTGAGTACTTTTCTTACTGAAGTCTCGTACAATTTTTGCAACAGCCTGTCAGAGAAATCATAACGCACAGTTCTTAGAGAGCCAGTTTGGCACGGCTGCTGCTTCTGTAGGAAACCATTCCTATGATTTCCTGCAGGTCTGGGAGTGAAATTATCTGCTGCAGTAAATTCACAAGTTTCCCATTTGTTGCTACTGTGACCAAAGGTTAATGTTTCATTGGCTGACTGAATCAAGATCACCAGTTGCCCATTGCATATTTTTGTTGTCTTACTCACACATTTCATTTCAGCAGATTTTGAGTAATCTAATTCTCTGAATGTTAAATGAAAGCCATGTATGTAAGAGATTAAGTTTTGTTACTGCAGAACAAAGCAATTTCACAAATAATTTTCTTTTGTAGCTGGTTGGGTCACTGAGGGTACATCCAGCCAGCACAGGCAGTTTCTGGCTGTAAACATGCTGAATGACCATCCTCCCAGTGCAAACACAGAGAAGGAGGGAATATAGCAGTCTTGAACAAATACATGACATCGGGGCTACAGCTCCTTTTGGCACAGATGGCTGTGTGCAGCGGATCTGACAATGTGTGGTGCTGTGTAACAGCCATCCCTGGTGCAGACGAACACAGAGTAAGAACATTAAAGACTTTCAGGGAGAGGAGTGAAGGGGTTTGGATCGCTGTCTTTTTTGAATCCCCTTCCAAAAGCTACGGAAATCGAATACAATTTTTTTAAAGGGTTTTCTAATCCAGATGGTCAATAATATCCCACAAAACTTTGCTTTACTTTAAATACTCCACAAGACTTGAATGAAGGCCTCTTTTATGCATTTGTCCAAAAACAGGAGTAAAAACCTGAAGTCCTTTGAATTGATATGCTATTGTGTGGCTGTGCTCCTACTCAGAGTAACTAATTGGATAATTTAGCCACAAAACTGACCTAAACAATGTTACTCTGTTGAAAGTTCACCTTTCTGTCAAGTTGGCAGTGAGTTAATTCGAATGATTTGAACCTGTGCTTGCAAAGTTGTGCCTGAGCAGGGTCAGGGAAAGCAGCTGTGTGGGACAGGGGGTGAAAGCATTAACCAGAGATGTTCCATTTGAGAGCACAGGTCTGCAAGCTGCCCACTGAATTACAAGCTTGCTATGCAAATGCCAAAATAAAAAGCCCTAAACTTTTCACCTGAAAATATGGTGAGGCCATGTTAGTTCCAGCAGGCGAAAAACGGGAGTCACTGAGGATGAGGAGGTGCAGTGCAAGAGCCAGAAAGCGAGCCTGAAAGGTAGAGGGAGCAGGCTATTTCTCTTTGTTATCGAGTGAAATGACTCCACAAATATGACAATAAATCACTGCAGGAATCAATCTGAGTGGAGGCAACTGCTCCATGCTGATAATGCATCAATCAATATTTAATGTTTACACTTTAATTAATCTGCACGTAGGAAGCATTCTTTCAGTGACAAAAAAGTGATGAGAAATAAAACACCTTTTATATCAAACAGCGACGAATGGCTGCCTATCTGTTAGGCTTTGATTGGGCCCTCAATTGATCATTGCAGCCTTTTTCGATTGCACCAGTGTGCAATGTCACATTTGGGTATAAAACAAACACAGTCTCTGTGAAGGAAGGAGGGGGAGCTTCTGAATCTGCTTTTGAGTAATTACAACTTAATCAGAACAAAGAAAGACTGATCGCAAAGTATGAGTTCTTTGAAAAGACTAGGCAGAAGCAAATAAAATATTTTCAACATCTGCATCAATGACACCTATCTGAACAGATTTTTACTGTGTATTACAATTATTAATACCTACTAAGGCTTTGTGTAGAAAAACAATCCAGAGGTTGACTGGCAAAACTGCCTTCCCTTATCAGGGCTACCAGTGGAGACTGACAATCAGTTTATTTTGTCGCTATTCTGTATGGCAGCAAAGTGCCAGGTGCTGTATGGACACAGGAGAAGTCACAATTCCTGCCTCAGAGGGTTTCTCCTCAGTGCTCTGTTTAACCCTTGTAAACTCTAGTTTCTTCTTCTTTTTAAAGGGCCTGATTCATTGTTCATTGATGTCAACTGAATGACTTCTATTGACTTCAGTGGGCATTGCATTAGTCCATAGATGAATGGTATTGAAAGGCATAGTGATGAAAGACAAATGAAAAGACAGTGACACTAGACCAGTAATGTTCAATTATGCCTTTAAAAAAAGAAAAACTGCAGCAGTACATTCTCCATACATAAATAAAGCTTTCCTATGACTATTTCCAAAATAATTGTTTGAAATGTACAGACTTTTCACATAAAAAATGCAATAGTATTTATTTAAAAAATACAGAGAGCCTAGCTCAATTTAAATGATTAGAGACCTGAATCCAGATACAGAATTGCCATAAACTTACAGAGGGTGGAACCCAAAGAAATTTTACTGTATTTTGTATGTCACATTTAAGTTATTTTGCAAAGCCTGTCAAGAAGTTAGAATCATGCAAAGGACTTATCCAAATGTCAAATAATTTTAAGCTTTTAAGTAGAACTGCTACTAATTAAAAAATAATTACAATTTTGTTTTTTTTCCACTGAAGAACTTTTGTTGTTCAACAAATAGGAGGATTCTACTTAGGATTTAGTGACAACATGTTGCCAAGATGCCTGCTCAGATTCGGAACTGCCTGGTTTAGGGTGCTCTGACTGCTGGCTTAGGCAATACTTGAACAAACCCAGAAATTATATAATGGTATAAGGTCATATACTAGAAGGAATTTGAAAATATTAATCCTCAATCATACAAACAAATTTTGGTTTCCCTGAGACTGGATGATCTTTTTCTGTGGTTTACAAAATTTTTCTGGCTATTCCAAAAGTTTAAGGCACTCAGAAACACTCCTAAGACTGCTGGCATTTTTGGATACCAAGAGCAGCAAAGTATTTAAAGCATCAATGACATCAGGAGACTTCCATTTATTGGTCAAAAGGTTTTGAAATATAGTAGCATACAAAAATTGGAGGAAGTGTTCACAGAGGAAATGAAAGAAGATGAATATGACATTTAAAATGCACTAATAGAACTTCAGCTAACTTTTTACTTCTGATGTTTAGTTGTCATTCCCACTTACATTTTTTTCCACAAAACTTTTTATGTAGATAAACAAAACCCCAAAGATTTCACTAGCTCCATAAAAATGGAGATAATGCCTTCTCACTAAAATCCATAAATAGCTTTTCAGCAGACTTCACTAACATACGCAGATATCTCCACGCAAAGAGTTGAGTCTGCAGTTTATCTTTTCCATAAAAACTTCTTCCCCCTTCTGTGCAAATCAGATGAACAAGCTAAAAAAAGGGCAAAGTCAAAAGAGAGGAATGCTCAATTGTAATGCATGGTCAACTACAAATATTTATAGAAAAGATGGAAACACTACTGTGTGCACATCAGGATTGCCCTAGGACAGCTTTAACATGCACAGTTAATGTTTATGGAAGAAAACTGACTTACTGAATGTGAAATCTTCATTTTCCTCATATGCACCCAAGTTAAAAGTAAATTTAAAAAAAAAAATTACTTGCTTGATAAAATCCTGAGGGGACAATGCAAAGCACATAATGTTGTCACTGGGAGACAGAAAAACGCACACTTGCATTTTCTGATGATTTTATTCTCCAGTTGTATACAGCTTGGTGCACACAACTGGAATAGCAGCCCAACCTGGAAAACCAAATCCTGACCTCTATGAACTTCGGTTTCTTTGGAGCTCCAGAGAGCTGCATGGCTTGGTCTGCAGCAACAATCCTGACATGCAGGGAGATAGGTCCCGTAGCGTGGTTTTAAAGCCCCGTTAGCTGACCTTCTGAGAACACGAGTCCACAATGTTCATTGCTATGTCGTCGAAACATTTCAGCTAGCAAAGGGTACGTTTCCCAGCCCTGGGCCCTCCTATCAGGGTTACGGTGAGTTCCCAGGTCTAATCACTATCTCGAACTGCCAAGCCCAAGCACTAGGGCACTCTCCCAGCATCACTTCTGGCTACAGTTGTTGGCATTAGGCTAAGTACTTCCACCTTAGTTATACAAGGAGCACCCAGTGAGATCTAAGAGTACCGATCCCTATTTAGCACCAGGGCTTAGGCTACTTTTCCACCTCAGCCCTGTCACAGCTGTCTGCTGCATAAAGAGACTGAAATGTACTAAAAAAACCCTGGAAGACTAATAATTCATTAACCTGACAAATGAAATGTAAGTCCTATCGATCAAGAGGAGAACTTCTTGGTTATAAAGGAAGCATATATTATTCTGACAGTATTTTCACAAGATAAACTGAAGTTACAAAGAAGGCAACCAATTTGATTCAAGTAACTGTCTCTCCTCAGAAACATTCGTGATTATAGTCATCAAGCACAAGTTGGTGGGGTAGCATTACTACCCCCGTTTTTACAGATTTCGATAACTCTGTAATATCAAGGAAATGGGACGGTATCACTCTCACAGCTTTTCTGACTGCTGATCCTATGGAAAATGCTAAGCAAAAGACTGACTCCTGCACCACTGAATCATGACACTGCTAAATGCCAGCACGGGAAGATGTGCAATGGCACACACACATGAAAGAATCTCTCCTCTCATCCATCCCTAGCTCTGAAAACCTCAGGGCTTATTCTACAGCTAATGAGAATACACACACTTGCAGCTGGCCTTCCACCACCTGTAGAAGGTGAAAGTCGGCCAAAAACCTACAAGACTCTCCAGTTGTGATGAACGGATGGAAACCAAGAGTGTGGCTCAGATTCAAGTCCTAGACTAGTTATAGCGGTATAATACTGGTGCCAACAGACCCACTTAAGAGTGGAGGGTTCAGAGCGAGAGGCAGTCTCTGGTATTCTGTGATGGTAAACTATATTAGGGCAGGCATCAATTTACCTTGGTTAGTTATGTTTTTTGTTATGCTGTGTTTTGGTGCCCAGGGGCCCAATTTATAATTCTAATAATAAAATGTATTACAAAGTATAAGCCAAGCACATGCAGGTTCTAATTCTATTTCCTCTCAAAGGAAAGAGCTAAGCTGTTAAGCTCCAGGTTCTTTCAACATTTCCCATCTGCGACAAACAAAAATCTGAAATCAGCGATGTGCCACTGTAAGACTTTTACAAAGTTGAGGTAAAGCAAGTTAAATGTCTGGTTTGGGGTTTTTTTTGGGTTTTTTTGTTTTTTTTTTAAATCCACAAATGATGTTTCTGGTTCCTCAGTATCACAACTGTCACAATGCCTGGTTTTGCAGGTAAACCGAAGTTACAGAGAAGCAAACCAATCCAGTTCAGACATCCTCCCGGCCTCAGAAAAATTACCATCCCTAAGCTTGCGGGGTAGTACTTCTAGCTACGTTCTTACAGAGAGAGGTACAGGTCAGCTGAGGGATCTCCCCAGTCCCTAAGGATGGAGAAAATCCTAATCCACCTAGCAGAGAGACTTCTACTCTGGTTTGGTTGTAGAAGTTAACGTTAACAGCTGGGCTGTTCAGTTATAGTATATGCGCCCTCATTTGCACATAAGAACTGTGCGAACTGGCGGACACGGCACCCCGTGCCGGGCCCGAGCAGGCGGCTGGCCCCAGCTCGCTAGTGCCCTTGCTGAAGGCACTGACGAGGACACATTCAGTACGACAGGAAAACAATTTGTATGTGTGGGAGACCGAGTTAATGTTAACAGAAAACTAAGTTTAATGATTCAGATTGTCAGTAACTTATTCAAAAAATATGATATCAAAGAGCAAGACTAGCAACTGTATCATTAATAGTTTTTACATTACATAGTACTTATGCCATAAATATAGGTTTTAATAAAAAAATCACTGTGGTCATTTTCACTCTAGTTTCCACTGATTACTATTGATATTGACAAAAAGGTAATATTGTCCATCTTATTTAAGCTGAATAAATAATGGAGAAGAGTTAATAAGAATACAGACACCAAACATAACGATCGTCCTTAATCTTATGAAATTGTTCTTTACTCACGGCAACAGCCAGTCTCACTAATGTCAGTGGCCCAAATTCTGCAGTCCTTAATCACATACTGTTACCTTCAGTAGGAGTTGTTCTCAATTTAGGATCAAAGACCATAGTTCGCTGGGGCCACTCTTTCAAGGGAGGATTGGGCCCAGACTTTTAATAAGGGGTTTGGTGGCTTACAAAGAGGTGATTAAGATCTTCCTTTGAAAAACGCAAAATGTAGAGTTCTTCTTTTGGATTATAACAGCAGAGACAGGCGTAGCTTGTGGATTTCAGAGTATTAACTGCTAATCTGCAAGTGAACTGAAAGGTTTTTGTTTGTTTGTTTTGCTATTACAGTATTCAGTTAAACTTGACAACCTTCAGTTCTCAGCAAGTCATATTTAAGTTTCTCAGCAAAATATTTTATTTAAGGAACTCAAAGTTTCTGCGAGTTCTTATTGTTTTTCATATATTCCTCCCCACTGCCCTGAACATCTCCGTGAATATGTCCAAGAGTTTGAGAGATTTCCTGGTTATGTGCAAAACACAGAGTAGATTTTTCTGTTCGGTTTGGGTTTATTTAATGAAAAGCTTGCACTTACTCCTGAGAACTCAAACCATGAAGTTTTGGAAACTAACCCACAATAAAAAAGTTTCTATTTTCCTTAAGTGACATTCAAGGATTGCTGTTTGTCAGTGACAAACAGAAAGTACTTAGTATAATTATTATAGCACCTCAGTAAAAATCAGATTCTAGCCGTAGGTGATTGCAGCTATAAAGTTTCCAGAATAGGAACAATGAGCCTTATGAAACTAATGAAAAAAATCGCCAACTTCCTCACTCCAAAGTCTGATTTTTACAAGGACTCCATTTCTTCCTGGTTGCCAAAATTGAACAGTTTATTTGAATCTAGCTTAGGTCTCCAGGAAAACAATTTTAATGTAAAATTGAATAATGTTGCACCAATGACAGGATAATTAAGTGGTTTCAAAATCGAGCAATATTTAGGTGCATTTACTGTAGCATGCCCCAGTAATGAAAATAAAGAAATCATATTCTAATCATAGCATAGCTAAAGATGATAAATATCCAGACATACCCCTTGCTGTATCACTGTACTGTAATCAAATGAATTAGAAATCTAATGACTACTTTGACACAAACAGGTATTTAATATGCTGAAAATGTACCAGATTTTCCCCCTCAAGCATTAGTAAAATCCCCAAGAAAATTAAAATCCAGGTCATAGCTAAATTCCTTTGAAACTGGGATTTAAATTAAAAAAAAAAAAAAAAAAGTAGTTTAGTCACTGTAAGAATTCTTTGTGCTGTTACATTTTTATAAGGTTAAAGCTAAAAATAAGATCAAAATCTTTTTGGAGGTTACATTAAAAAATAGACCAGGTGTGTTCAGAAACCCATCACACATATGCCTGTTAAACAGATGCTGACCAATAAATTAATTAAAGCTACTCTCCTTTCGAATCAGAAGAGAGGAAAGAGCTGTTAGGGACATTTATGGGGTGACGTTCTCTTGACTGACAAGTTTTTCATGCTTGGCCTCTATCGTACAAGTCACTGATACTTCTCAAACTTTTTCCGAAAGGAAAATGAAATCACTGTCTGTCTGCAAAGCAGAGAATTAAGTAACCTGTTTCTAGGTATTTGGACTGACGCTAGAGAGAGATGGTATGGCTGTTTATTGGTAATGAAAAGTGAATACGGAAACAAGGTTTCGACACTGACCTGATGAAAATCCTTGCTAGTAATTCCTGCCATCACACTTGGAAAATCAGAATTTGCATGTGAAATATCTCACTCTCCTTAGTATGCTATACTTCATTGTGACAATTAGCATCTGAGCTGATCAAGTGAAAAAGTATCTTGTGCTGACCTTAAATCCTACTATACTTATAGGACTTGGAAAAATAAATAGAAAGGAGTTTGAGGAACAGTAAATGGTCCTGAAAGGGCTCTGTGACTCCTTGAAACATAAGCTTCTCGAGCACTTTAAGGACAAACAACATTCATTTCTACATTTCTTTTTCCAGTTATACAAAATTAATTTTTTTGAAAACCACACAATTGCTGGAAAAAGGAATTAGTCGGTGTAAGGGGTTATTAAACATGGCATTCACCCACTGCTCTTACACAGAAAAGGCAGCCCTGAAAAAACCAAAGCTGATTAATATGAAAGGCAGCTAACCTAAAAACAAAAACTTGAACTGAATGGTGTGTGCTAATCTTTCTCAAATACACTTATGAAAGCTAAATTTGCTGGTATTTGTCATTGCTATGCAGGCTAAGTGTTCGTGTGAATGATATCTCCTCAGTTCTCAGCAAACCAGTAAAAAACAAGGAATTTTGTCCTCACGGGTAATTTTCTGAATCTCCTGTCCATCTACGGCTGTTTGAATAGCAAACACTTCACAATCCGGGGTCATTTGTGATAAACTTTCTTAAAAAAAATGCCATTCATTACTGGTAATTTCCTTAATCCTCAAGTTGCTTGTAAGGAAAAGATTGAAATTCTGTGTTATATATTTGCTCTATTGGGTCTACAATCAAAATAACTCAACATGTTAGCCACATTAATAAAATACTTGCCAGATCAAAATCTTAATAGCCAGTCTTAGACTTGCCATTGTTTGTTGATGTTTGTTTGCCAGCCTATCTGGAGACATAAGGAAAATCTTAATAGCTCTGGCCACTCATTAGCAAAGTACTGTGGAGTCATAATCCCATAAAGATATTAAACTATTTTTCCTTACAACAGCAACAAATGGAGGGAATTCTCACTACTTATTAAGATGTGGTACATTCTTTGCATATTGAGTTTCTTCTTATACTTTGAACTCTTATCCCTCATCATTCTATTTCTGAGGCTAAGATCAAAGTAGATCGGCCTTACAGAGCTACAGATGAGTGGCCGCCTTTCAGAGAATATTAATGCCCTCTTGAAGTGCAAAGCTGGGAAGGAGGTGTAATCCCCTGAAGAGAGAGCCCTGTGAGCCTAGTCACACTGAGCAAGCGTAGCATGCTCGCCGGATCAGCTGTTACGGAGCGCAGCCTCACTGAGGTGGGGCTGCTTCTCCCAGTTTAACAGTGTGGCCCAAATCTCAAAGCAATAGCGAGACAAAGTCTTTTTTTGGAACTAGAGAATTGTGTAAATGTGGATTCTGTCAGACTGGCGCAGAGCAACGTGTCTTATAGCAGGAAAATATGTGATGTATTTTGCATTGCAAAATTTTCTGGTCTTTCTGATTCAGACTTGTGACTTCTCCAGTTTTAGTTTTTACTTCTCGCTACCTCACCTACTCAAGGGTTGGTGTTATTGATGAGCTTGTTGGCAGCGGGCAAGAGAGTGTCCCCCTTCAATCTTCCACTTCCAGCAGCGATCCTGCCATACAGGGTTTCTTTCTTGCCTTCAGATTGCTTGCAAGCCTTTTAAAGGGGAATTACTTTAGACCCTTGTTAAAGGTAAGAGTAAACATGCTAAGTACTACGACATTCAGCGGGTATCGTTATATGAAAAGAAGAAATGCTATATTCATTACGGAGGAAAATCTAGCAATAAAAAGTATTACCTGCATTTATAGCCCTTGTAACCTAATTTTTGTGACAAAGCAAAGAAGTAAAAACATTCCTTTCTGCCTTTCAGTGACCCCTATAAGAAACCCCCCATGGAGTCATTTAGGATAGTAATTTGAGTGAAAATATACGCAGCCCTTACTTTGCTTGCTCTTCTTAAATTAATAACCCTTCCCCATGATAAATCTGAAAGTTTCTAAAGACATTTGCAAAAATGCCCTCAAATTAGTAAGCAATTAAAAGAAATAAAAACTTAAAAGACATTTTCCACAACATAAAAGAGTGACAGAACACGGAGCTGTGTTGTTCAAATGTTAAAACTACATAAAATACCCCTTCAATATATGCTGCCAGTAAAACCCAAGGCAAAGCAGGTCATTAAAATGTCAGACTTGGGGCAGAGTGGAAAAAATGCTGTGTTTAAAAGTAAACATGTAGACCTTTTATAATTATTTCCCCTTAAAGTTAACTGTTAAAAAAAAGAAAAAAACAAAACCCAACCCAACCAAACCAAACCTAAAGCCCAAACAAACAGCTCTGCATCATCAGGATGAAGAGTCAAACTCTAGTCCTAATCTTGTTCCTAAACGAACTTAGGGAGACTTTTTGGGTCTTTATGCAGTCTCTAGATGTCAGCTTTGTGTATGAAATGTCCTTTATCCAGTTTTTCTAAAGCAAAACAGAGTGATGTTTTCATGCCATTAATATCGATGTCATGTTTATGCTAAGGCTGAACATGAATAACGGGAGCTTTAGAAATCCTGGGAGCCCCGTGGGCAGCAGGGGAACCCTTGGGAAGATACTGAGGTGCCATGCACAGCCTCGTGCTGGCAGGGCTTGCCCTGACCGACGGAAAGACTTTCACGTTCGCTGTTGTGATGATGTTTGCGGCCAAATGCAGGATTTTAGCAGTGCTGTAAAGAGCTCAGGCTCGAAAACTGTGCTCAAGCCCTTCTCATCACATGAACTAAAACTGCCCATTGAAATCGGTAGAAGATTCAGTTAGCTTAAAGGAGACGCTATGCTAGTTACGGGGGAGCTGAAAGCCACGCTAATGCTGCTTAGTTGAATTAATCCAGTTTTGCAGTCCAATGCAGGTGAACCAAGACAGTAAAAGGAAAACCGAAGTCTGTATCTTCAGATATGAAGTACGTTGCAGTACTGAAAATAAAAAGGTTGTATTCTGCTGTCACTTTTTCTATTTCCAAGCTTTTTGAGCCAGTAACAAAGACTAATAATCCTTCTGACTCATCGCTCACACTCCAGTTTTGTTTCCCTCCTACTGGAAAAAAGTGCATCGTGGCCCTTAAGAAAAAATTTTCCATCTCATTAATTTTGTGTATCTTAAGCAAAGTGTCTGCATATGAAGTCAGTCTAATAGCTGCACTGTGTCTTTTACCAAGCTGAATTCCTAAACTGTGTCTAAAAGGTGGCAATGCCCTAGTACCAGCTCTGTCCAGCAGGCACAGGTCCACGTCAACTGGGCTAATGTATATCTGAACAACACCGCTGATGCACACAAAGTTATTCCAGATTAACTTTGGTTTAACCAAAAAAAAGTAGTTGGCTCATAAAACTCAGATAAATTTAATGATTAGAAAATAAAAAGGTTGCACCCTCAGGCAGTTTCTGGGACTCCCACTGAAGTCCATACAGGAATACAGGTATCTTTTTTTCTCCTCTAACATCTCCATATCTCTGTTCCCTAAAACTAACAAATACTAATGCTGAAAGTACAGGTTGTCACAGTCACAATCAGCGATTAAAACCAACATTCTTCTGGTTTCCATCTGATAAGAGCAGGGCTTAAAGTGGCAAGACAATGGAGAAACACAAAATAGCTCTGAGAGATTCAACTTTTATTTAACTAGTCATTTTTCTTTAACCTAGCTTCTACAATGCAAATATCTTTAAGCTGGAAAAAGAGCCTGTAATCACGGTTATACTCAAAATACACAGACCATGGGAGAATTTTAATCTTCACACTTATGCTTTCTTTTTCTAGTTTCTGGTATTTTACGTAGGATAATCAAATACATCAGGAGGAGACAGAGTAGTGGACCAAGTTTTAGACTGGTATAATTGACTCAGCAGAAAAACAAAGGCTTCCATCTTTAGGCAGCCGTGGTTTCACGACTGTTAATAACAGAGCTGTTATGATCAATACTTCCTCAGTACATATGATCAGTATTTCTTAGTCATAGGCTTACAATGGCAACTCTATGAAAACAGTCAAAGCATACCATATATGTATTTTTTTTGCCAGCTCTATAGTTCTCATTCTATGATAAAAATGATGAGTAATACTTAAACAGGATTAAAATTAGATGTTGGAAAGATGGTTTCTAGTCACACATAAAGCCTGCAAGTAAAAAGTCAAAATTTTTAAAAACAAATTTTAAACCAACAGAGTGGCTTTAGTCCACTTCAGTACTTTGCATCATTTCATTGCACCATTTTGATCCAGTAATAGGAGTCTAATGCCAGGCTTGATGTATCATGGAACCCATGGCTTGTCAACTATGGCTTTAATGAAGGCAGCACACCACGAACCTGGAGGGCTGGTACTTAATTAAAATGGTAAGTTTGAACCCCATTTCTTTTCCTATTGTCTACAAGTATTCAGGATGATAACCCCAGTCTAATAAGATTTACTAGTCTTATGACACCTCTGGAAGTTCCTCTTTCCTTAAAGGTAAGCAAAAATGTTATTTTTACCTGAATTCTTTACGTAGAGTCATCTTCTATCAATAGCAGGGATCCCAGAGCTGGGAAATAGGTTTCGTTTTGGGTTCTTCAACCTAGATAACAAGAATGGAATAACTTTCTCAGGAAACTAGCTTGCTTGCAGTTCATTGTGAGAATGTCAAAAGCTGGTTCTTCGCTGATTTATTATATAACTACTGTTACTGTCTTCCTGGCCACAGGCTAAAACCAGCAGCCAATTCTCCATTACCAAACTGCCAAAAAAATGCAGTTTGAAAGTACACATTCAATATTTCATAGATTTTAAGATCTTCAAAGAGATTTATCATAGATCTTCTGAAATCCTGTGCATATTCCAAGGAAATCCCTTAGAAAGATGCTTTTCATGAGTATTTGGCTTTGATTGCTCAGGAGTTTAAGCAAATGGGGCTTCCTGCTGTATTTCCAGAGCACAGACTCAATTGACACCCAAACGGAGGCAACCTGCTCAGAGTCCTCAGGTCTCCACATACCTAATTTCTAGACATCTAGCAGCAAAAATCTACGTCCCTGAACACCACCTATATACACATTTTGAGAGTTAAGAGCACATGATAAACATAACATTAAATACCATCCACCCTCCACCATTACAGTCTTTCTTCAGGGTTCCAAGCTCCTGTAACTCAGCGATACAACCAGTGCATATCCTGATTGTGAACTAGAATAAGTCACGGACATCAAGCTATTTTGTTGTTCTATAATTTCAGAGGTTTTTTTAGAGAGCTAATCAGCAAGGTCTCTAGGAGTCTTCCCCTAGAACTATAATTTCCTGGAAGCTTCTTTTCACATTCTCAATTCTGGTCATCTCTGAAGACTGTAGGCCTGTTTTTTTTTAATTGATGGTTTGCCTTGTACTCAAGCTGGCATTGCCACTGGAGCAAAGAATCACACTACCTTGCCAGCAGGTATCTGTTTCCCCAGCATTGCCCCCTGTGCTGCAGAAGGGCAGGCATTCCTGCGCCAGTGTAGTGAATTCAAACAGCAGGTTAATCCAGTTTAAAAAAAAAAAAAAGGGAACAAAAAGGAGGGGGGGAAAAAAAAATTACTTAGTATCAGCTGTTCGAGCAGAGACTGGACAGTCAGCAGACTCTGGGCAGGGAAAGCTGCAGCATGGGCAGACAATGCAAGGCACCTGTGCTCACTAACCTTTTAACCCAGCACAGCTTGTCTGCCCACAGCCGCGTGTAATCTGGCTGATTTTCCCCAATTACAGAAAGGGATAGATTAGAAATAATTCAAATGAACTGGGCAGCCAGCAGAACTGGGGGAGTTGCAAGCTTCTACCAATGGATGGTGATAAAACATTTTCAATCAGAACAGCTGCTTATAGATGTAATGTTTGGCATTAAGAAAAGATGACTTGAGCAAACCCAGGCTGCCTGCAGTATTTTAGAAAATGTGCACATGATCACTTGTGCCAGAAAACACGTGGCATTGTATCTCCACAATCAGTGGTATGAGCTGTTCATGGAAACATCTTTAACTGGCACAGTTATACCCGGAAAATTGGGCAATTCACACCTTTACTTTCTCTTCTGTGTTAACTCAGTCATTCTGTTTCTCTGTGCTGGAGTCAACAGATCTTACAAAGCAGCCCTGTGTCCTACAAGCTGCTCAACAACTTTAAACACTGTGCTGAGGCGTAGCTCTATAGATGCCTTCCACTTGTTTCTTGCGCTCAGATTGGGAGCACGCTTTCTAAGAAACAGAAGGATCTGATTTACCTTCATTTGTGTTGTCATTACAGCACTGAAGTTTGAAATCAGGATTTTGAGGCGATGGTTAGAAATCTAGCAGCATTCCTGTGTGAGCTGTCATCACCATCTGCACCGCCATTGATTTTTTTCTTAACTGATCCAGCTGAAAAATAACCCAGCTGAAAAAGAAAGAAAGAAATTGTTAGATTAGTTTGAGTCCAGCTCACTGTGCCTGTGCAAACGCTTCTGTTGGAACAAGGCAGGAGAAGCAGCGGGGGCCGAAGCTGCTGCAGAAACGCAAGTGTAGCCACATTCCTCGATATTTGAGTAGACGCCCAGGCTGACTTAAAGTAAAATGTTTTTAGGTGGATTCTAATCTTTTTTATAATCATCAATTTTCTCACATTCCAAATAGAACCCATCCACAGAAATGGTATTTTTCCGGTGGATCTGTTCACACAATGCTTTATGTTGGCAGCTCATTTCTGTCTTAGTCATGTTTTCGTTTTCTCTTTAGCAGATGTTTACAATTACTCCTTAAAATGTTTCCATTTTCTGTGATCATTGAATGTGAATGAGGTGACATTTTTTAAAATAATTGTAGCTTTTTCTGGCCAGAAACCATGTTGTTAGATTCAAATAGTCTTTGTCTTTTAAACTGTGGTAAAGGTCTTATATCTTTGTAACAGCAGCATCTGCAGTAGTTTGCCTATTTTTTTTTGCCAAAATCAAAGTGTTATTTGTCATTATCTGACTATATCTTGTATCTGGTAATCAGATGTGTATATGTCTTTTTATTTAACTTTAAAGACACGAGGCCTATTCTCCTGAATTTGCGCTTGAGGATTTCTTGGGAGGACTGCAGAACAAATGGTATTACAGCAGCCCAAGCTTCTGAAATGCGAAGGAAGGTTTCTTTGCTTTACTTTCAATCAGTTTTTTCATTTGTTTTTATTGGCCTCAATTTAGATCAAAGTTCTTACAAATAATTGCCATGTTGCCAACACCTGCAATTACGTTGCAGTGTTTGTAACGCTTCAAACGTTCTTCAAAAACCCATTTCTGGGAGTCATGCAAATTTTTCAGAAAGCTCATCTGTTTCTTCTTTTTTCTTACTTTGGTTTGAAAAATAAGATTTCCATTTGCAGAAAAAGTATAAAAATATGCCATACATGTAGCACAAAGGCTCAAAAAAGAGTGCCACATATATATTTTAAAAGATCCCTTTTTTTTAATACAGTCTCGTGACTTTCGGAGTGCTGACTCACGATTTTTGCATGCTTGACATCAGCAATACCACAACTGAGAGAAAATCTTTGTGAAAGATTCCTTTCTAGTCCTCTTGAGACAAAGGGATCCTCCAGGAAAAAAACCAGAGAAACAACTGTTTCTTATTCATGATAGTTCTCAGTCAAAAACAAGCACAAAACCCAACTTTAAAGCAAACAATCTAAAGTATCTGCCAAACAATTCCTGCTTGCTTTCTTCACCAGAAAGACTCAAAAAAGGTACAAACACATTTTTTTCTTTTCTTTGGTAGGATGGTATTCAATCATATAATGTATGAAAATGAAACTTCTAGTATAATTTAATATTTTTCAATAAGCAGCTTCTTTTAATATGCCAGATTCCTCCCTCTTTCTTGTCAAGCAAGAAGTCTGGCATTAGGGACAGACAATGACTTTTTCATTAATGATCATATGTTATTTTTAATTATGCTGTGTATTTTTTTATCTTCCATAAAATAAAAGTAAGAATTTTATGATTACATTCCTTCTGCTTAATTAAAAAGTGTTATCCTTTACTAGGAATAAAGTACTCCGAGGGGAACATGGAAATGTCACTGAAAAAAAAATTTAGAGCCTCTTTGCTATTAAATGAGAATTTTGGCCCATGAGTTAATGCACTTTCATTGCAGTACGCTAGTTGATCCGTGACCTCAAGCTCCTACTTGTTGAAAACAATTACAGATATTCCCTATTCCTAATAATGCAGAAGGTAATCAGTAGCTATCATTAACATTGCTGACTGTAGTAGTAGAGGGAATATAATAATATATTATACTAACAGTAAAAATTAGATTCTGGAACTGGCTGGTTTAGCAGTCAAAACTAGACTCCTTTATCAAGCAAAACCTCCGATTAATTCCAAATAGTTTTTCTACATTAAGACTCGAGGATAAATCACTTGTGGGTGGGATAAAAATGGTTGGTATGTGCCTGTATGAGAATAAATATTTTTGGCATAAACTCTTTCAGAGGCAAATCAGGTCAGAGGATGATTTACAAAACTGTCATTGTCATATGGCATTAATTTGATAGCTCATTTCAATTGACATCTGTGAGAAACAGTTGGACATGCTGTTTCTCTTGCATTAACCAGACTTTTCAATTAATTATGCAATGCTAAAAGCAAACAAACAAAATTAGGCTGAAAAGTAAAACTGTACTCAAGTAAAGGTACACATTATCCAGCTAAATTCACACTATAACTCAGTCTAAATCTGTACTGTGCTGTGAATTACCTTTGAATAGCAAACACCATCAGAATCATCATTCATGGAGTGCTGCTCAGCACATCTGAAACCTTCTCCAGCACCACAGATCACTCCTTTTTTCCCACCCATTTGTTCTACATACAGACATGAAGAAAAATACTATTACTACTTCTAAATAATTCTAATATTTCTAATACCATTACTACTACAAAAGTACTATTATTTCCTCACCATTAGTCTTTCAGAACAATATTGAAATCAGAGACAATTTAAGTATCTTGTTCACAAAGCTGGATCTACTGAATAGCAGACTATAAAATCTGTTGTTTGGTCTACACTGTACCAGTCCTTCAGCTGATCACTGGATCTCTCTAAACATCAGTAAGGATAACACTAATTTAAGAATGCCAGAGCATCACTTCATAACTGCTCCTTAGTAATATTATCCCATATTTGTAGTAACTCTTTGTAACCCCTGATTTACTCAAAACCTAAATTTTTCTGTTAAATTCAGTCTTTTTAGAATGATACCATATTTTCATGCTATCTTAGTAGAAATATATCCGAATAGAAAATACTTGGCAAGGTGGCATTAAGACGCCACAAGCTTCAAATTTATCAATACTAAGTAAAGGGCTTTTTTTTTTTTTTTCCCAGAGATGCACATATCCAAGATGATGCTGTGTTATTTGATCAAGATGGGGGGAAAACCATCCCTTATTAAGACAATGTCTAGCGCATTTCAACACTCTTAATGTGGCTTGAGCTTGCCTATATGAGATCTTTTCTTTTGGGACTGCTCTCCCCCAGAATCAAAATCCTATTGTAAGATCTCAAGCTATCAGCCTTTCCCTTCTTCCCAATACAAAAAAAAAAAATCTTTTCAGTCTTCAGCTCAGCTTGTGCTTTGGCTATGTAATGCATCACTCAATTAATGTACAAAATCTCATAGAGAGGATCAATTATTTCTGCATATCTATCATTTGGTTAAAAAATGTAAAGATTATTAGCAAGTTTAGCATGATTTCTGGAAAGGACTCTATGCTTGAAATCAGGGTAATCCTGGAATCTAAAAAATAAATTTGTAATATGAGCTCTTGGCTATACAGATTGTTGTTGTAGATATGAGGTGGTGTAAAGACTGTTTGTTGACTGTTTCTTTCTGACATCGTATATGAACCCCATTCTGAGGTGGTCTGCTGGTTGCTTGCAGTGCAGCAGAAAATACTGTTTCCCTTTTGATGTATAATTTGGCTTCTGGTTTTTGTTTTGCTTTCCTTAGAGCACTGACGACTGACCATGACTGGAGCTGGTAGAGGATGTCAGACTGATATGCAGAGTGCCCAGCTGGGGTGCCTTCCTCATATTAAATCAAGCTTAAATGTGAGGTCAAAGAAGCATTTCCACCAAATCAGACTGGTACGAACTATTAGAATTTGTTTTGGTTTTACTTTCCTCAAGAGGTTTGAATTATCTAAAATAATTCGAGAATTTTGCCTCCCCAACCTATACAGAAATGAGTCCAAAAGCAAAATATTTAGGAAATGAGTTCTTGTTTACAAAGATGAAGTAAAAAAGTTCTCTTTCTGTCCTCATAAAAGCTGTCAAAGTGCCACGTGCAGAGCTATTTATGTTATTATGCTTTTAAATAAAATCTGTGCAAAGTTCCAAAGAATGTACCGTGGTCAATTATTGTGTTATGTTATTGGAGCTGACAAACTATCAAAATAATATTCCAGAAGTTCTGTATTTATAATACTAAGATTCTGAGCAAGTATTGACTGAATAAATGTCTCTGTAACAGTGCACATGTATATAATTACAATGACTTATACGAGGACTAACTCCATCACTCGGTGACTGAAAACAGCATACTTCAACTTGTTATTTAGACAGCGCCTGGCTAGACAAAAGTCCCCAGTCTTGCCAAAAGATGTCCAAACTTGGACTATCTTTCATTGGAAAAAGCGATATTAAATTGATAGACTGACACAGATGTAACTGTTTTGACAAGTCAAAGAAGAGCAAGAGAATAAAAGTGACCTGAACATGTTTTCCATAGGGACATATTACCCAGAAATATCAATGATCTAAAGAGAACACAATGGCAGTGCAGAGAGGAGGTACTCTTGCACAGTCTATCTTTTCATTATTGACATAATACGATGAAATACAGTCCCTCAGAAGGAGAATGGAAATATTTCAAACATCCATTTTTTTGTTATGTTTTAGTGCACAGGTATTTGCATTAGCAGTAGAAAACACACATATACAGGATTTTCTTGGCACATATTGTACCACACTGCAACAACTTAATACTGTTATCTGGCAATTAACCGAAGTATATGCATCCTGTAATTATCATCTAACAGTACCACCTAGCCTGGGGAACAGATTTAAACGCGTTTATCCAATCGCTATCCAGTGGTTTGTTTTCTGTAATACAATAAACAGCTGTTTACAGATAAAGATAATAAGCTGTGTTGAACCTCTCGCTTTGGTTCTGGTCACCTCATGTATCACTGAAATTACTGGGACTCAACATAAGTTTAAATGGACAAATCCTGGCCCATCTACTTTATTAGCATTCTTTTACCAGGGATTTAGTAAACAGCCACTACCTAGGGACCTCTGCAATGAATTCAGCTACAAAACACTTTGGTCTTGCAGTATAAGTAAACAGCTTGCCAACAAACTGGCATTTAACAGATGATTCTCTCATGTTCTCAAGAAATGGGTAGAACAGTTGTGATGAAATGTCAATAGAAATATTGGCAGATCAGAGCTGAGCGAGTGAATAGGCAAGAAATTATATTTGCTTTAATCAGCACTAACTCTTCAGAATCCAGTTATCCCTTTCATCTACCATTGGGAGGAAGAAAAGAAAGATTTCATTAATGAATAAAATATTATCTGAGAGGTTAAGTAAAAAAATATTTTCATGTATCTAAAAAATAGATACTGATTTAAAAGTTCGGACAAAGCAGCATCTACGTAGGAATGATACAAATTGGTCTCCACTTTCTGCACAGATACGTCCTTATCTTTGATAGACTAGGAAAAAAATGCTAGGTCAGGATAAGGAGTACATAAATTTGACATATCTGAGACATTCTAAAAGCTCATCTTTCAAAAACTGATGGCAATCTCTTGCACTATCTAATTTAGATTTCCTGTTTCATTCAAATGTTAATATATACACAAAAAATAGGATTACAGGGGCTGTAGAAGGCCCTACAGTCCAGACCCTACCATTGCTGAATGTTCCCTTCCAGTATCTTCCCCACAGTAACTCTGGGATAGCAAGTTATGTCCTTTTTTCACACAGGCAGCTCTTAGGGACAAAACTGTTGCTCAAAGAACTTGTAATGGGTTTCTTATTGCTTTATTTTTGGGGGGGTTCAACAAAACCCACTGTGGTTAAAAATGTACCACGGCCTATAGCATGGGACAGTTTGCTTCTGGTCAGCTGGACTGAAACGGGTGAAAACATCGAAAATTACAGTCCCTTTTTCCTACTTGCTGCCTTCTGAGCATTATACTGGAATGTCAAATTAGCGCCGATTCTGAGTTCACCAAAGGTGGAATCATCAACTTTCCGTGCAGGGACAACAAAAAACTCATCATGACTTCTTTTCCCCACAGAAGATTATATGGGAAGGCTGGTTCCCACCCAACACGCATTTCATTTTACACTCATCTCTCTTTTTATATTTAAGGTCATGACCAAAAATCATTGGAACTAGGAAGAGCTGAACGCACTAGCGTGAGTTTGTCCGGATTTTTGTTTTGTTCGTGTTGATTTTGTTAGCACAAATGTAGTGATTAACAATAATGTTTTATGAACCTGCCTTGGTGAGACCCTACAGTCAGTGTACCTGTTTGGTGGCTATTTTGAAAGAGACTTGACTGAATGTTTTAACAGACTAAGTTAAAATCCTCTTAAAACTGCTTAAGATTTTTATCTGGGAAGACTTGATTTGGTCAGGGACTTTTGCTTTCCTGTCGTAAGGCCACCAATTAGTATGAAATAAACTGCATATATAGCTGCTTTTTTCTGTTTAGTTAAGGTGGCAAACAGCCGTATGAAGAACGGTGCCTGCAAGGCTCTGGCAGACAGTACTTCATCTAACTTTCATGACTGCATTTACTTTTAATTGATCCCACAGTACTATGCCCCTTATGGAGTGTTTTAAATCAGTGTCAACCATAAAGGGGTACTAAAGTGTACAAGATCCTTTTTTGGTTGCCGTTAAAGATAACTTATTTATGAGGACACGAATAAAACTCTAAGTGTGGGAATGTAAATATGGCCAAAACTTTCAGAACTCCTTTTCTTTATTCCACAGATTGGAGAACGTCAGGCATCAAAGCATGGATTTTTTCCTTTTTCCGTCATGAAAGATTCAACAGGGCGCTTTGAATGTTTTCCCTCCCCTTATGTTTTCTGCCATCCTTTTACTAGCTGGATATGACATTGGGAAGTTTTGTTATGCAATGAGAAAATCAGAGCGAGTGGAAGAGATGCTCTTCCAAAATTTGCAGTGTTCTGGCATTTGCTCAGCACTTTCATGTTATCGAAACATGCACTCTGCTAGCTTAAGACATGCCTGATTTTCACCAGAATGAGCAGGTCTCCTCAGCCCGTGAGTCCCACTATGGACATTACTAGTAGCTCCTGAAAGCAATTGCTTCAGAAGAGCTATTCCTTAGTAACTTCATTTACAAGTGTTTTTAATCCACTTGCACTGTACGGCAAGAATGACAACTCAGGGAGTGACTGGGGATCACTCCATCAACCAGATCCCTTTATTTTGGGATAGCCTTCTCAAACATATTTCACAGCCTGAAGTACCTCCAAAGTATCAGTCTAAACAAGAGGTTTGTTCTTATTACAGAACTGAGGAAGCAAACGGTCCAAAGTCCTGGCTAAACCTGCCACTGTCACTGTATTTAGGTTAGTCATACGACATTAATTTCTCAATAATCTGTCAAGGGAAGAGAATATATGGAGGAATTAGTGAAGTCCTGCTATACAGTTTCTGGAAACTTAAGAATCTCACACTGCTCAAGTATTGCTGACACAGAACTGATGAATGCATAATGATGAAGTGCAGAATAAGAATGCCATTCAGTCTTTATATATTACATTTTTCCTTCCAGATCCTCATAGAAATTAGGAAAGATTGAGTCAGTATGGGAGACATCTGAAATCTCATCAAAATCAATTTGAAAGAAATTAAAGATTGTGAATTAACTATAAAGACTATTAGTGCTCATGAGTTATAATTCAAGGTAAAAGATCACACTGACACAGAAATTAAAGAGTTACACAAACAGAGCCTTACTTGATTTTCCCTTTTATGGATTACATTTTACACTTCTGGAAGGTTGGGTTTTTTTTCCCCAGTTACAGCATAAGTTTTATAACTCACCTAGACCCAGAATTTTTATTCAGTACAAAACTTCAGAGTTCCACACATTAAATATATGACATATCATTCCACTGGCATGGAGCAGTTTGCCTCTGAGAACGCAGCAGAGAATAAAGAGCTCAGAACTAATATATTCCTCAAACCTGAGTTTAACATGAATCTTATGGAAGATGCTGAATTACACCTGCTCAGAATTCAAAGTCAATTGTAATGTCTTTAAAATTCTCCATCCTGCGTTTGACAGTACAGCTCCATGTGCTTGGAGATTTTTCTACAACTGTTCTTTGAAGGGTAAATTCCACTGAACAGGCAACCTGTGAAGGAAAGTTAATATAACCGCAGTACTTGTCCGGCCGTGCAAGAGGTGATGCACAGGGGCCTGCTGTGCTTACAGCAGCAACAGAGCCAAAAAATCCTACTGTGTTCGCAAAAATAGCTAGCTTGTTTCTGAACCAGAGCTGGTTCTTTTATATCCTGACTTCAAACGCAACATATCTTTATAATGGTTCAGGTTTGGGTTTTGTTGGTTTTTTTAAATAACAGTAGAAGTTTTTGTAAACTATTCAGAATAGTGATACCAGGTTTGGCCCCAACCCAGCGAAGCACATGTTTAACCTTCTGCATGTCACTAGTTTCTGAAATCAATGGGACTGCTTGCAGCCTGAGAGTAAATCATGTGCTTCAGTGCTCTACCACAATAAGACCTTTACAATTGTTTTCTTCTGTACAGATAATTCTAGGAACCCTCACAGAGCCTCAATGACTTTCACATATGACGAAGAATCTCTACTATAGGTAGAGGGAAACCTTGCTAAGCAGCTCTTTTTACAGCTTTATAGCCTTGCATCCCATTTTTTTGTCAACCTGGTACCAGAATTTAAACCTTGGTAGAGACATAGATTAGTCAGAGGAAGAGAAAGTTAAATGTATGTAGAAAAGGGACGCCTTTCCTGGCAAACAAAGAAAGGAAGATAGACATATATAATAAAATAATTGTAGATAAATAAACTATATGTGCAACAAATAAAGGGCTCATTTAACTCTGATGCTGAAAAAAGGTTTGTTTGGTTTTTTACCCAAGGAGCAAAAGACTTGTCCTTGCAAGATTGTCTTTGAAGAAACTATTTGGGGTAGAGAATTTAACTCATGAAAATTGCATTAAACACTTTCTTTGCTCTGCAAACCGTAAGCATACACTTTAGAGATCCAGTCCTGCTGAAAGCTTGGAGCAAGGTGTGTCCTGACTGGTTGGATGAGGACTGGTTATTAACGTTTTGACTTGGAATACTGCAAGTGCCCCAAATTACTGTAAACACCTTTGGAACACCAGGAGCTATACTACAAATGTCGATAGTTTTACAAAATAGTTATGTCTATTCTCTCTGGGAGAATATTATTGGAGTTTTGATAGACTCAATCTAAAAAGTGCAAACTTGTAAGGAACTTTGGAATACGAAACAAAAATTAAACTGGCAATTTTTTTCCTAAATATTTTTTTTCTGACTTGCCCAGGCACCATCTAATAAATGGCATCACTTTACTAAGAAAAATTAGCCCTAGTCTTCTGAATACCAATACATTTTTTTTGTGCAATAAAAAATAAAGGTTCAGCTCACCTACTTGTTGCTGGCTGAAAAGCCCTCTCTTACAAACAATCAGAGTTTCCGATGAAACTTACTACGTACATTTAAGGTGAGAAACTACTGCCTTCACCTTGGATGAAAAAATACTCTCACCTTTGCATCAGGATGCTGAAGTGGTTTATGAAATATTGCTTGTGCTGGCAGCCTGAAAAATAAAACTTTTAAAAAATCCCAAAAAACCAAAACACACCCCCCCCCCCCCACTTTGACATACAACAGAATTTCATGGAGCTTTGCAGTAAAGTAGTGTGAGCAGACTTCTGCTGAGCACTGGCTGAATTTATACCTATAGACCCATTTTTTTCAGTCGCACCTGCATCCAGACATTAATTCCTACACTGCTCCTGACAAGCTGTGCTTCATACTTGCCCCAGGTGAAAGCCCTGACTCCTCCTTACCTACAACATCATTACACAGGTGGCAAAACGGCAAATCTTTGACAATGTTGAGCTTCATGAATTTACCTGAATCTGTTGGTCAGGGCTGCTGCTTCTTTAGCATGGCATAAATACCCCCGTACCCTTGCATCTGCAGCTGGGGAACATGCTGCTCTGCTGCCAGGGTGAGGAAATATTCATGAACAGAATATTCCCTGAATGTGCTGATGAAAATGAAACCAGTGTTCAGGGTGTTTTGCCAGCTGATGTTTGATTTGTCAGCTTCACTCTGCATCCTTTCTCGGGCAATGACGCTGGAGGTTTATACCCACAAACTCCTCCATCCACATAGCTTTTTTTAAAACACAGAGATGCTTTGAATTCACTATGAGAGGCAAAAAACCTAATTCCTAGCACTCACACCTACCTCTGAGTTCAGTGATGTATTTCAGCCCTGCACATCTGACGTGCAGTAAAATATCAGCATCTTACAGTACCAGATACTAATTAGAAAAAGAAATGTGTTAGATGTCAGGCCTCAAGAAAGCAAACTTAACATTCTGACAGCAGCTGGAGAGTGATAGCCATAATCAAGCATTGTCCCTGCTTAGATCTGTGCCAAACAACCTCGCTTACTTCCAGCTAATTCTCCATCAGAGACGATCTTTCTTTACGATTCCAAAGAAACATGTTGTCAGTTCCCACCTGCTGGCATTGCTAGAAATAAAACCACAGTTGATCGGATGCAATAGGTCAGCAGAATAGTGCATTGAACTGTTGTTTGTGCTTCCAAGCTGTGTTACAGGGGATTCACTAACATTTATTAACCCTTTCGCAAATCATGGCTTCTGTTACGCTTTTATAAAGCAGTAAGGTTTCAGGGATGAAAACATGTCCTTTTAGGAATTTCAAAGGAAGCAAAATTTGGGCTTGCTGCCAGGCTAAAAGTTCAGTATCATTTGAAAACCAAAATATATTAGAGAAGAAAGAAAATGCAGATGTCAGCCTAGTGACACAGAGTAATCTATTTGCTCAGTGCTTGTATTTTCCTACCAATTTTGTATTTTTCAAAAAGGACAATAAAAGAATTGTGCTCACTGCTAATTAATGACAAGCTGGTAAAAGCATCTATCCATTGTTCCATTTATTTCTTCATTTCCAGCAGTTAACAGCCCTGTTCTGAAATGAATCAATGTCATTTACACAATGCTGTCACCCCTATTGTTTCTTTATCATCCTTGCATTTTCATAAATCGGAGGTGTTAATCCCTTAATGGCTTCTCTCAGAGCTCTAAAATGTATGCAAAATGGTAATCCATCCCCTAAACAATTCACATTTACACAGGCACCCTCTTAAATATGTTTACTATTAAAAGGAATCCTTTGTTTGGATCTAACCCTATCTGTTTGTTTTCTAAACACTGAATCATAGCAGGTATGCAGAGTCTAATTTTAACTAGGGACTCTCTAGTAACCCTGTCCTTTTAGAAACGTGGTTCTTTGTCTTCAGAGGTGAAAGACTTTTTTTTTTTTAAGGAGTCCTATTATGTACATATGAAATTGAGCACATGCCTGTCAGGTTTTGAAGGAACAATCAAGGGCTTGATGCAAAGATTACTAATGTAAGGAAGAGACATACACTGTCTTCAGCGGTCTTTGGTTTGGGTCTAAGTAAGTGGCATTATATGCTCTCTCAGAGACTGGAAAGGAAAACCATCATGTTTAACCACAATATTTTAAAAGTATCAGACTATGCTTGCTGATAGATTGAATACCTTGGTATTCAGAAGTACAGTAGAGTCTGTGGTTAAATCTTTG
Source organism: Gavia stellata (assembly GCF_030936135.1). Classification (NCBI taxonomy): domain Eukaryota; kingdom Metazoa; phylum Chordata; class Aves; order Gaviiformes; family Gaviidae; genus Gavia; species Gavia stellata. The sequence goes on along the minus strand of NC_082608.1, from coordinate 6,861,276 downwards.
CAAGATTGGGACAGAAAACTTTCTGGAACAGACTGCACCTTACCAGCTTTGCAGAAATCTGCTTAGGCACTTGGAGAGCTGATCTGTTTGCAACCTTCTTTTGCAGTTAGGATCAACAGAAATGTTCTTGCTCTCTAATACATTTTACAAGTTTAAAAAAGTAAATTCTACACAGCTTAATGGCTTCATCCCTCTTAAATAATGGGGGGTTTTCTATTTGGGTTTTCAAAAGCTCACTATCAATGCTAATACTTCACATGTACCTCCCCGAGCCTGATTCAAAGTCATCTAAATCAATGAGTTTCATTTCATTGATATTATATGCCTTTGGCCCAGCACCAAAATGAACTGCATTGAAAAAACTTTCTAGGAATTATATGCAGACAAGTATAGGATAATTTTGCTTTTCAGAATCAAAGTGCAACTCTTTTAAAGGGAGATTTCAGACATATTCTGATCTAAGGAAGATGCAGCTTGATGAGATATGCTGGCACTAGGATCAAGATAAAAATGAAAAAAACTTACAGCTGAAATGTCTGACAAATAGGCAGACAAGCACTTCAATACTTTGGTGGTAATAGAAGCAGCAGTATGAATAAAAAATAAAACCAAAACGATAGTTAAATTATTGTTTGTGTATTTCTGTTTAATTCACTTTTGTTTCAAGTTGCAGAATCTGTATTGCTTAGAAGTGTCACTGAAGTTCTCCAACAATGTATAATTGTGTGATCTGTGCTGCTTAAAGGATGGATCCTTGGAGTACTGACACAGAGAGAGAGAAGATCAAGGCTTGGCAGTGACCGTAACATGCTGCTACACAGCAGGCAAACATTGGAGCTGAGCAGCTGCACCAAGGCGGGTTGTGCTGCCTTTTTCCTTTATGCTCTTGCTTTGACTTGTGTTAATCACCCATTGTTCTAGGTGGGAGAGCTAAATTAAAGGACAGGGTGATCGAATAGAGCTCCCATTCAATTAGAGGAAGCAGGTCACTTCAAATTCCACTGCCCAAGGAGGTGATAAGCAGGAATTAGAAGTATACCTGGAGAGATGTATCATTTAGAAGTAGGCAAAACAGCTAAATTTTAACTAAGGCTAAATGAAAATATTTTGTAGTCTTCTCAAAGGTTCCACATCTGCCAGCACTAAACAATGGAGATCTCTGGAATTCTCCTTTTGCCATGAACTTACAGCACTGATTTTCAGGGGTAGAAGTGTAGCCCAATGGGAGGATGAAAAGAGATAAATGGGAACAAATGAAAAAAGCCACCTTGAACATTTTTTGTGTGCTGTTTTGGGATAATCTCCAGGATGTTCATGACGTACTGCCAAATTAGGTTGTCATTTCATAAACACTTTTAAGTGTGAAGAGAAGTTTGACTCTGTAGAACTTTCAGCCTATCGCATATGCTGGGATCTTTCTCAAAGAAGGATAGCACTAAGAATCATTCACTTGGTTGTATTTAGGTGTGTTTCCTATCAAATAAAAAACTAGCAGGTTTTGCAAATTTTATAAGCATGACCATTCTCATAAGATTTCAAGCCAAATTTCCTTGGGCATAGAGGTTTTGAATAAACTTTGCATGTGAATCTAAAAGCGTCACATACCATGATCCACAGAGCTCTTGAGGGTTTGCCAGGCATTCTTCATTACTCATTAGCTTTCCCTAAATTCTGTGGCATCTAGGGATAGTAGCATATGCTTGTCTTCTAGGCAGGTGGGAGGGAGGATACACTTTGGCCCATGAGCTACTGAGTTATGTGAGGTCCTGAGTGAGCTCCTGAGTTAAATTAGTGGTTACACCTTTCATGGAAGCTTATGGACCACTGAGCTATGCCAATACATCTTGCGCACTCTGGTGACTTCCCTCAGGCTTTTTATTTGACATAGGTACTAAGAAATCCCTCTGTGGTGTGTGAAGTGCACCTGTCCTTGAGAGAACACCACAAATTGAAGAATAAAGGGTTGGTATCATATCTATGTCTAAGTTAATTTCTCTTGATGTGATGATATCAAAGTACATCACTGGGACATTCAACAAGATGTGATTTGAAAACAGAGATCAGCAGTTCTCCAAAGACCAATAATGCAATTGTTTCAGGGATAAAAGGGCTGCAGATAAATGGGAAGTGTCACTCTCCAACTATAGGTAGAAATGACATAGTTATTTGAGCATAAACCCATCCTCTTCCTGTGGCACAATGCAGTTTTTGAGGCTTTTAGGCTCCTACACTGACATGTCCTCTACTTGTGATACACTGTCCTGGGACGAATCACTGTGTTTTATTGTGTGTGTGAGGAGTGGACATTTTTGATCAAAGCAAGTACTGACAAAGTGCACATGAGTTAAAAAGGGAGAAAAAGTGACAGATCTGGAGCTGGTTTCTGCTTATTTCAGCTGAAATATTTTCAGTTTATAGAAATGGATAATATGGCTTTATCTGTGTTCCTTTTATTCCACTGAGCAGAACCATCAAACATGACCTAAAAATCAGCATTTCCTATGACCTTACTTTAAATATGATGGAATTCTCCCTACAACAAAGCAAATAGCAGCCTTTCTGGGGCTCTGTTGACTGTTCTAGGTCATGGACAGAAGGCAAAATAATTGAACATACACTGTCATTTGCCAAAAGAGTCCTCAAGTATTCCGCAATATATATTTTTCAAAGGTATCACCTGAAAAATTTACCCTTGAATAAGCTTGAACTGTAAGTTCTGGCAAAGTATTCTGAGTCTGGATTTTTAAAATCTAATTCTGTTTCAAATGCAACTACTCTGATTGTTTTGATTTAATCAAAACTGGCTGTTAAATCTCTAATTCTAACGTCTTTTCAATCTTTGCTCAAACTGACACATATGTACTCTGTGACTGTGCATTATGAAGTTAACAACTTGTTATTTGGCCTATCAGTTCTTGAATGTTCAGCCCCTTGTTGGAATTGTTCAAAATGTAAAACTACTTCTGCCTTTATCACTCCTGTCTCTCAATTCATTCTTAGAGATCATAGTTTTTCCAGAAATCAATTAAGAAAAATACAGAGATGTTGTATTTTTAACTTCTGAGGCTGAAGGTTCCCAGACTCTCTTTGTAGTTGAAGGAGGAAAAGAATTAGGAGGAGGAAGAATAAAGTATATATTTCACCTTCTAGTGATAATCCAATACAGAAATATACCTGTTTTGAAAGACTTAGTCAACAACTTAATACAGAATTAAAACAGTCCATGTATTATTTTAAGATAAACACAGGAGCTACCAATCAAATTTTTATATGATTACAGGATTTCCTATGAAGAATGGAAGATTAATTGAATCCCACATACTTAAGTTCATTTTTTGGCTGATTTTTTTTTAATAGCCATGGAAGTTCCTGGTGTCTTTAGGCCTCAACATAATCAGAGGAAATAATTTTAGTTGGTGAACACTGTTCAACCCATTGAGAAAAAAACCCTGTTTACACAATAAGCCAATTAAGGCTTATATTTAAAAGAATCGTCAAGAAATGAACATTAAAAATTCATAATAAACATTAAGATTTTCAAGAAGGCTATCAAATACAAAATCAGACCACTGTAATTAAGGCCATCCTAATAGTTTTTCAGAAATAATTTCCAAACCTCACCTGTGTCACATCTAGCTACCTACACGTATACTTAGTGGCCAGAGTGAATTGGGACACTGTCAGCTGATTATTTCTATAATCAAACGCCCCTTTGATTAAATGAAGCATTGCTTGAATATCATTGAATGGAAATAAACAGAGAGTATTTATTAAACTGTTTCTAGCTACCATCACTGTCGGGAATATTTTAAATAATTCTTGTTCATATTCATATTTCTTTTTGTTTATCCTTGGGAGCATCTGTCACGCATGGAGAAAGCCAGCATTTCTATATCGTTTGTGTAATGAGAAATACTTGTGCTCTCTGTTTAACAAATCCTTAACCTCTCACTGATGAGTTATTTACAGAATTTAGCCCCAGTTTGTTCACAATAAGTTTTGTCGCCTACAAGCAAACTGGAAAAAAAGTATTCTTAGCCAAGTGATGCAGAATTTTATGCACCTGGTCTAAATTTTATTGAGACTCCTACAGTCTTCAGTAGGCTTTGGATGAAGCTCTAGGTGAAGCTTTAGTGACTCATTATTTTGATGTTATTTTTGTGATCTCATACCACCTACCCAACAGGCTTGTTTGCTCCATCAATGCTAGCACTTGCTGGCCTAGGCTGGTCTATGTCTTCAATGAAAGGATCATGTCTACTCTTATTTAGCTTTGATTAACATCATTAACCTATCATACACTGAAGCGACTTGCAGAGCAAATTGGTAAGCCAATTTCAGCAAGCAACATAAAGCAAAGAACAGCTTGGATTGTCAGATAAACACACCCAGAGGTGCAGTTAGGATGCTGAAATTATTAGGTGAATGATAGGAAGCCAAAAAATCAGTGAGCCACTTGAGCAGAGAGTATAAACATAAATATCCAAAAGCATGCCACAGTGCATGCGTATTTTATGTTGATGTGCTAATACATTATCTGCTAAGGGTTTATTTAAACCATTTTTGTATTCCCTGCAATTCATTTATCTGCATAAAGAAGAGCCACTAACAGGACAGTGCCTTATGAACAAGCAACCCTGTATGTTTTCCACTGCTGTTTATAATTCTTCATGCTCATATCTATAATTCACGAGCAAACTGGCTCATGAATGTTTCCATAAAGGTTGAACAAAGTATGGTGCTGTTAACACTCGCACTGTCATGCACAGAATCGAAATGTGCCCACTCTCATTCTATTCATCACAGCTCAAAGACATTTTGGCAATGATATTATCCAAATATTATTAAAACTTTGAACCCTGTCCCCATAAATTACAGCAAAATGGCTTCAGAGCCATTAGGCAAGGAGGATGTATGGGCTCCAGTTGCTTTGGAGTAATTATGTGCTTAAAAGGAAGCGTGGCTAAGCATTCTACCAGTAAAAAGAGAAAAGCTATGATCATTTGTTACTGCTTCAGTGCTGTACACAGTATTGCTCACACAGGTCAAGCCAACCTTACAGCAGGACAATTATCTGCCTAGAGAGACCAAACATCTGTTATTAAGTACGCAGAGGCACCACTGCAGCATGCTAGAAATCTTGTCCACTTCATTGGTTTGGCTTACGGTAATGTACTTCAAACACTTGGCTAACTCTGCACAACATCCCCCCTTTCTTATTGTTACTGCAACAGTTCAGCTTTGAAATATGCAGTACCTTCACTCCCCCATTACTTCCTTTAATATGCGCACAGCTGTTAAAGATGATGGTGTAACTTTAGATGAGTCGCTCTTTCTCTTCTCTTTTCTCTCTCTCTCTCTCCTTTCTTCAAAATGTGTTTTGAGACGTTCTTGTACATTTATAAGTTACCCACTGAGAGTCACTGTGGAGATTAGAGTGGTGCAAAAGTACAGGGGGACACAGTTTTTATGTTATAAAATAAACGTTGCTTGATTTCAAACGTTCCCTCAGCCGGCCAAAGAGGCGAAGGATGCCTTTTCACACGATAGTTATGAAATATGTGTTTAAAACAAACAACAGCAGTGGAACAGATATCACTCTTCTTTTTAAAAATTAACTTTACAGTCGAAAGTTGATGAAAGAAAAAGAGCCAGGAAAGGAGAGATGACTTGATTAGCAACTAAGGAGATGGCTAAGTGGATATGTGACTGTAACTGAGACACCAAGAACAGACGCAGCCAAAATCTATTCCAAGTGGATATTGTAAATCCATTCTGGGGTTTATTGATCCAAGGCTGATTGTTCTTCTGTGGTGAAAAACGTTACTTAACAAAGCCTGCACTCACTGACAAACAGGTAGAATGATCCTCTCCTGCCAGAGTGATTATTCACCTGAAGTGGTGGAGATTCTGAACTGTACACAATTTGCTCCACTTTTTAATAGCTCTGATGTTAATAGACAACAATTTTTCCCCCTCTGATAGAAATTGCAGATGTAACTGACACATTTGCTTTCACAGGGCATAGCAAGAACTCTAAAAAAGAGTAATGAATGGGTGGCAGAGATGTCAGGGTTAGAAATTAGATCTATCTTATCTGTCTTGGGTTTTTCTAAGGCGTCTATCACAGTGCAATAATCAAACCTCTGGAGGAGATGTTAGGTGGGAGAGCTACAGAAATTAAAGATCCTAAGAATATTTTTTCTACGGGCTTTGATGAAAAATGTACAACTTTGGTATTTGCTTTATAACCACTGTACTATTGTAAGAGGAGCTGAAACAACTGGCAGATTTATGCCGTCCTGAGATTCTATCAGCATAAACTTCTCTTTAAAGAAACCCAGATTTCTTTATCTTAAAAGCAAATGAGAATAATAATCTGGGATGAAAAACACAGGTCCACAGTGCTGCATGCATAGGTAAAAAGTAAAAAAAAAGATGAACAGGATCACAGGAGGAAAAAACCTATGCTAAAGATGACGTTGTGCAATCATCAGATTATTTTGTCCCTTAGCAGAAAAAAGGCTTCAGAGGAAAAGGCATACCTCATCACTATGATGCGTAGCTCACTTCAGCCATTCCCATCTACATTATGCTCTCTTTTCAATATACGTGCTTGTGAATAAAAGACCAGTTAGGCAGAGGGTTTGAAATTGGATCAGTGAAGAGGAGTGTGTCTTCTGTCTGAACTTTATATTCACTCATGCCTAACCTCGAAGGAATTACAGAATCAATTCAAAACATGCCTATAAAGGAAAGATTTTAGTTAGCTTTTTTAATTTCAAATTTGTTCGTTCTAAAGCCAAGTTCACGAACTCCTCAGATACACTCTTCCTCCTGTAGTTATAGCAGACGCTGTATCTATAATGGATATGGCTGTCAAACAATAGGCAAAGAATTTAACACCTAATTCAAGAGAAGGTATTTGGGGCAAATCTGAAAATGAGTGCACTGTTTGTTTCATTGTTCTAAGATGCCACTCCTGCAAACAATTGCAATTAAATGTGTACCTTCCTTTGAATCACCATTGACTCTTATCAGTGATAAGCCTTATAACATTTTCAGTACACGCACAGTGATGGTCTGAATGGAAGAAAGGAAATGGATACTTTTGAATAGGCTCTTCCAGAGGGTATGGTTCAAAAAGTTCATATAGCCTTTCTAGATTTTGTGGGTAAAGAAATGCATTGCATAAAGCATCCAGAACTGGGATAGTTTAGCAATACATTTGATATAACTGGGACGTACTTCACAAGTATTTGGGAATCATGAAAGTTATCAACTCAAAAGAAACCTGTAATATTCAAGGGTACTCAGCTTCAGAAAAATAATTTTAATCATGCAAAGGGAAGAGAGGAACTCACCTGCTGCTGTTCAAAGCAGGTAAGACCTCTACCACGAAGACTGTTCTCCGTCATAGAGAGATACCATAACACGACGCAGTCCCCAAACCTCCTGATAGTCCCTGTTGCAGCATGTTACAAGCCAAAGGCCAAAGTTTTGGGTGAGAAAGAGAGATGCCAGGACATCACAAAGAGCCAAAATAACTTCAGAAATGACTCAGAAGTTACATTGGATTGATTATATATATAGTTAAGAAGCAAATTCAAGAGTACAGCACAGGTGGAACAAAATGGCACCTCTGTGGGTGATGGAGATGTAGTTTGAATAGAGAAAATACAGTAAGTGGAATGATATTCCTTTGGGTATGATCCTAATCACACACAGAACTGATCCAGCCGGTCTTATTACACCACATTATTGCTAGCAAGATATTAGCAGGGTTTTCCTGCCCAAAATACTGATACTCAGATAATTATTGAAGGTCCATTTTTTTTTAATGCAGGTAATACCAAGTATTGTTACCTAGCTAGCAATAGGCACTTTAAAAATGTACACATAAGTTCAAACTATAGAAATCTGTAACATGATTATAATTTTATATAATGTTTGGTATTTTGAAACTCAAACAAGGTAAATTTTTAAAGAAATTCTTTAAGGTTTAGAAGCATTTTCTGTGAAGATTTATCTGATTTTACTTTGAATCACTTGGTTTCGTACTTCTGAGTTCCTAAGGACAATAAATAATTATGATAGGATATAAAATGACATTTTAAAATTTGGAACTCCACAGAAATCAATGGGAGTTTTGTTTAAAAACTACAGCAGCCTCTGGTTACGATATAAATAGTTTTCTGTCTCAAATAACGATAGTTTTAAATAAGTACTCATGATAAACCAGGTGTTTATTTTCAAAATGAGGCCATGACTTTACTGATAAGACTCTTCCAAAAGAACATGTGTATACATATACCATATATATTTACCTTTTTACAAAACGGACATTTACATAGTGCAGATGCATAAATTAAAGGTGCATCATACTAAGATTTATGGAATATATCAAACCAAGCTCATAAACTCAGTGTTTTCTAATTCATTTTAACACCATTAGCAACAAAGCAGGACAATTAAAACTATTCTGTAAAATGACACTATTTGTCAATATGTTTACAACAAATAGAGGTGCATAATTTTTTGTGTCAGCGTAAGAGAAGTGACAATAGACAAACTAGAGTTTGAGGCTGGAACAGGAAAATGAAACAGGAGAGGAGAAAACAGTGTTATTCTACAAACTCCAACATTTTTTGGAAGACAACCCTTCTGATGGACAAGTCAATCAATTGTCTGGAGTCTCAGTTTCTTCATCAGTGAAATCATATTGATGGCACTTACATTACAGGTTATTTTGAATGTAATGCTGTGGGCTGATCAGTGGGCACCAATATTCACACCTAGTGATGCCTCACCTGTTAACTGCAAGTGTACCACTTACAAGGTAAGAAACTAATCAGCATGAGTAAAGGTATCAAAATAATCTCCTTGAGATCACTGGATAAAAGAAACTCTGTAAATGCAAAGGTGGACAGAAAAGAAAAAAAAATGCAAAGAAAATTTCATAAATAGAGATTCACCCCTGAATGATGGGTGCTGCACACAGTGCATATTAATTAATTAATGCAGTCATGCAACTCCCTGCACTCTTTATATTTGACTATTGTCAATTATCACAACACTTCATACAGCAGACAGCATGCTACACCTGTACAGCTTTCCATATAGTCTAGTCTAGTGCCTCTACACTATTTGTGTATGTACATTTATATGAAGAAGGTATTATTTGTAAAATATATGATGATAATATCTGATGGCTATTTAACTTGGGTATTTGTTTATGCAGTGATGAAAAACTAGAATCTGTAAAAATATTTTCAAATATTATCTAAATTCAGAATACAGAGGAATAGTTCACTAGAAGGAAAGAACCGATATTCTCTGATATGTGAGACTTCGAAGAGTATGAATGGAAGTGGTGTGGAAATGGCTAAGCTTTAGAGAGGGCAAACATTCCTCATTAAGGAAAGTCATTAGCACATGAAAATCACCACATTTGAATTGCAACAAGCTGTTATTTTTTCTGTAGTGTAAAGAGGAAAATCACAGGAGTGTGCACATGTGAAAGAGGAGGCTTACTGATGTGGTGGTAAAATTGTTAATATTTACGATTGGGAGGTCTGGCTAAGAAGTAATCTTTACTAGAACATCCCTTTCGACTCAAAGCTAACAGTCTGTGATTGTTTCCAACCCCCAGCTTCTGAGCTAGGATAATACTGGGTGTGCCACTTCCATAGGCTCCACCAAGCGCTATCTCTCCATATTGTCATGTTACTTACTGTTTGATTCCTTAGTACAGTGGCAGTTAACAAGCTACTTAAGGAGTCCGTCCCTCCCGGCCTTGTTAGCATTTAAATGATTGGTTTTCCTCACTCTCTCCTTTTTTCTGAAACAGTATATAGGTTGAGTCTCTGCAATCACTTGGCAGAGAACAGGGGAGCAGAGGGGAGATGATGTCCGCATGTCCTCTCACTATGCTTATAGTTAACAAAGGTTCTGTCTGACCTGTCCTAAATTGTACTCACACTATTACACACTTGGAGTCCCCAGATTCTCCTATACAGAACACAGAGATGTGACGTATAAGTGATGTCTTGGATATCCAATTAATATCACCTGTGGAGATGCATGAATTGCAAGGAGGAAAGTAGAAAAAGAAAGGCAAACTAGTCCTTGGAGTCTAAATAATGTTCCTTTACTTCGGCATGCATTTCTTTTTATTTACACCTAACATTTCTGAATTTGTCTGTGTTGACAGAGGGACTTGGTATCTCTTCTTCCCTGCTGAAACAAGTCTTGGCATGGTACTCTTGGGATAAACAGGCCTTAATAGTCACTACTGAATTTAGTACCTGATTTGCTATCAGCTTTGTTGTGAACAATTAAATAGTATACTTCCATTCCCACTACCGTGTTCCAAATGCTCTACCTTCTTACATGTGATCACAGGGGTTTTCCACAGAGCATCATGGCTGTGACATTATTGCAGGACTCAGTTTATAAGTGTGTTCAATTACTGGCTTGTTACCAGGGCAATGAAAAAATATGTCAGAATGGAGAACATTTTTACAGCATAACTGTTTTATGACAGTAAGACATGATGAAGATTAAGAGTTTTTCCTTTAGAAAGTAATACTCTAGACATAACAACATATCATTTGGGTCTATACCCACAGCCAAATCATGCTTAATTGAGAAAGCCTATCCATTCAAATTTTATGCTTGATTATACCATTTTTTATTATTCTGTTGTGGCAGGAAAAATACAGCACATTCAGTCACATTACATTTTTTGTACCATGACCAAAGGGTTTTCCAACAAGTATCACATTCTTCGTAAAGTAAAAAAAAGAACCTGGAGCATGAGAGAAATCACTGATAGCATTACAGGGTACAGCTCAGAGTTTATACAGCAACAGTTCATCAAAGAACCTCCTTCTCCTGACTACCTCACCCAAAGCCAACTTCAACACTCTTTCCATGCTCCCAAACTTCTTTGACAGGCTAGTGGAACTTGCCTTATTCCATCCTTTAATATTTTTTTAACTCCATTTCCATATTTCATTTAAATACTGATTGCCCAAGAGATATATAGCCACTGAAACAGACTTCAAGCAAAGTTTTCTTTATCTGAACAAGCCTCCAGGAAAAGAGGAGAAACCCAATAAAAAAAGCAGGTTAAAAAGGAGAAGCGTGGGAATAAGCTTGTCAAAGAGGGTTTTTGATCTGTCTCACAAAATATTTGACTATGTGAGGAGACAAGTACAAGTAGATGAAATTTTCCGTATAAGAAAACTCCTCCACAGTCTAGTTTCAAAACAAAGAAGTACACACATTAATGTCAGCCATTCTGTGCCATCTGATTAATTTTTGTAATCTTGTTTTAGGTTTCCTTTTCAATTGTCAGTTGTAGTTTCTTAAGAAATCTGCATGCAGCTCCATTTTTAAGCACTTTCGCTACTCAAATGAACTAATCTCTTGTATTTGTCAAAAAAACCCTTTCAATATTCTTTTCCAGCAGGAAGGCATAATTTATGGTAAAGCACATTTTCTCAAGACCTTCCCTTATTGAGAGGACGTATGTGAAACTGTGGGCATAATTTTGGACTATCTTTTGCCTTCTTGAAAACAGCCAGTCTAGTCTGTGTTTCTAAAGCACTTCTTTATGCAGGTGGATGGTAAAACCATCCTTCAACCTGAAGAAAAAAATGACTTCCTGCAGGTATGATTGCACTTCCAAACAGGTGAGAAGAACAGATATTTTTACACACTTATTGTGAAGCTTTCTTACGTTGATACTACAAAATTACTGCTTCCTGAGGGCAGCTGCCTTATACTGGTCATAATGTATATCCAGTTTCAGATCCCAAGTTATAAACAAATTGCCCCCCATGAGCATGCGAAAAAAAATACTCTAAGTATTAAGTCAATTTCAAAGTTTCCGTGACATATTTGAATATTCTTTTTTTCTGTGGTAGCTACTTTCTCTCACTACTGGATTGTGGTGGAGTTGGAAAATAACCTAAACAGTTAACATGCAATGAAAATTCAGTAGCCTATAGGGAAAAACCTTTCAGTCCATTTTCGAGAAGACAAACATCCAACCAAAACATTAACAGTTTCAGTCAGCAATAATCACCCTGGTTAGCAATCTAAGCAGGGATTGTATAGACATGGCGATGAAGCTAAAATCTAATATTAGTATGGTCTTTCTAAGTTTAGCTGGTAGATTGAATCAGGAAAAATGCCCTGTCTGGACAGTCTCAGCTTTGTAAATAAAGGAAAGACCCCATTCCCTAACTGTTTATCCAGTCCTTTTATGTGTTCACCCGAAGACAGAGACACACACACACACATTCAAGTTCATTCCAAGGTTTAAGAAAAGCAGTATATTCCTTTTAGGAAATGTATTGGACACTGGGATTCAAAATTCTAGAGAGTTTTTGTTGGGCCTTTCAGCAATTCTTGTAGTGTTTATACGAGAGTGATTCTGCCACTAAATTATTTGCAAATGTTCCTCTTTTGGGGGGACTTGGAGCCAAATTATAATAAGCAAGAGCAGATTGACCCAGATTAAAAGATACAATTAGGCTGTCTGATTAGTAAACCTAAAAAGTACTACTTACACTAAGTTATTGTTTTTATGACAAAAGAAGACATCCTGGCAGAACAATAAAGTCAGTGCCATGGATAAGAACCTTGCAATTTACTCCAAACAGTATGAAAAAAATCAGTTTAGAGATACAGCAATTCAAAATCAGTAGAACTGATATATTGTCATGCCAAAGGTAAGTCTGACAATACAAGTACATACACATATAACTGTATATGCCTGATTCTTTTTCATATTAAAGCCATTTTACGTTATGGCATGGGTGAAATTCTAATCCTGTTAAAATCACATGCAAAATCGCACTGAATTGCAGTAAGACTAGGCTCTCACATACAATAGATCTTTTCCAGTAAGCATTCAGGCCCAAACTTTACAGTTCCAGTGGGAACTATCTTAGTATAAATTGAAATGAAAATTAGGTCCCCATGTGTGTAAATATATACACATCTATATTTTTATTTGCACAGATATTGAATTACAAACTGATTCCTTCAGGGACCACACCTTAAAATATTTTTTTATTCACTAAATTTAGCATTAATGACAAACAATGCATCAGTCGCTACTTGTGGAGTGGGGGGAGGACAGGACTGAATCCATTTGCTATCTTATTAACCACTATTCTTAATGTAATACATACATTAAGAGTATTATACTCGGAAAGATTTTATTGTGATCTGTACCACTTCCACTCAAGCACCTCAAAGAAAAGTGTTGTGCTACCATCATTCTCATCTCTCCTTAAAGCGTGAAACGTGTGCTTTTTATGTGAACCTATTACATGGCTCAGCTGTGGTTGCACACAGCACTGCTAGTAAAGCAAACTGTGGTCATAAAGCATGGGCATCTGTGATGGGCAGCAAGGCATCCTCAGCGTGAATTCTTCCCAACCTGGAAAAGTGTGTGGTCATTGTGACCTGAAAAGGTGCCACCCTAATGGATATCATTTCATCAACCAACTCAAAGTTGGCAGTTCCACCATTTGATGCTTCTAAGAAGTCTGCTGAGCCACATGCAGGCCAATATTACTGGTTTTACACCACTGGCTTCCCCAATTGCTTACACAATACAGGTCATGACTAGGAGCCATGTCCTGTTTTCCCTCACAGCAGAGCTCCGAGTCCATCAAGAAAAAGAGGTTTTTTTTTCCAGGGTACACTACGAGATCTTTGAAGAAAGGCTATCACCTGATTGTGAAAGACTCATGCTAGCAGGATCTCCTGGACTGCTCTTTCAAGTGGGAAATGGCATTTTTGTTCCCATGTCTCTTCCACATAGAAAATCTGCTGGTTTTCCCTCATTCTGGGAGGCAGTTTCCCATCTGCTGCTGAGTGCTATGATGCTATAAGTGTGACCATACCCTAAGCAGTTTCAGGATGACAGTGAAATGTGCATTTTTAAGACTAAAGGGAGAAGGAAAAGCCTGATGTCGAGACAGGAAGCTGATGAGACTTGTAATAGCTGACTCTGCTGTACACTATCTTCGTGAGAACAGGAGATGAGCAAAAAGTGCCTTGCAAGAGATAGGAAGAAGCCCTGGGAAAAGCTTGCTGAATATTTTGACAGCCAAAGAGAAGATCTATACTGAGCTGTTATATTCATGCTTCGAGTCTAGTATTAGTTATGAATAACATGTATGTTTGTATAGGTACATATTATTGCACACCTTCATGTGTCTAGGTAGCTGTGCAAGGAATTAATCCTGCCTTGTGTGTCCATCTGATACTTCATGTGGGGTTTTTTATTATAGAGTACATTTAAATTTACTAAGTGCATGTATGGATTTTATGGCAAACGTTATCAGCCATTACAATGAATTGCACATGGCTCAAAATCATGACTGCAAAGGTAACTTCAATGAAATAATACACTAAACTGAAGACCAGGAGCAGCAAAAGCTTTCACTGAGCATACAGAATGACCTAGAGGAAAATTGAGCACCCTGCCATCCCTGGGGGACAAGGGCAAAAGACTTCAGCAAGCCGAATGTGAGGCATTCCTACTTAGCAAACAGAGCAGATGAACCCTCTTCCAAGCTGGTATCTTAAAGGAAAATGCTTGGTTGTAGTCCTGCAATTAAATGGGAAAAGTAGCACCCAGTCAGGATGCAAGGAGAATCTAAGTCATCAGTGAGTGGAAAGTGAAGACTGTGCAGATATGCAACAGTTGCTTCAGACAAGTGCATCATTGTCTACTTTTCCCCAGATACAGCTGCTTTTCAAAATGTTTTAATAATCACATACTAAAATACTAGATGATAAACAAAATATATATGTATAAGCTCTCTAAATAACTGAAGCTATCCTACAAGGCTTAGTGTGTAGACATGGTAGAGTTAAGGTTACCCTTGAGGAACAAACTCTGCTTCCTTTCATACACACCTATCTATACACACATACATTGTCCCCCACCCCAAATTCTAGATTGACCATACATAGCTATTTTCCTATTCATAAAGCTTATGATGTGGGAGTACTCTCATAAAATTACTAAAGCAAGCACGACAGGAAGATGCAGGGAATACATTTCACAGCACACAGGTATTTCTGCCTCTGTCTAGTTTCTTGGTAGTATCCACGCTGTGATTGAACCCTATGTTCATCCCTGATGCACCTTCAGAGTAGCTACCAAACCCATCTGAAAACCTGGGCAATGGTCTTGTGGTTGGCTGAGGATGATTTCTGTGCTGCATTAAACCCACAGTCATAGAAGCAACTGCAGTACAAAATAACTTTATGGCACTTCTTAAGTTTTAGAACTTTACCCTTTGATTTCTGCAGCTCCCTTAACTCTCAGGCATGTTTTGCAAGGCAGCTGAACTAATGTAATAGTTATCAGCTTCAGAAGAGTGGTCTCACTCTTGTTTTTCCTCCATCTCACCACCTAAATGATCCCACCTGAGCATTAGCTCAGGCACTTAATCAAACCTCTCAATGAGATGGTTTAATTTTCTGCAAGCTATTTATTTCTGTAAGTGATCCACAAGGCAGAAACAACACCCTCAGACTGGAACTGGACTTATATCGAAGTCCAGAACTCTATCTCTCTTGTTCAGCAAGTCCAGTGAGCCCAGATAGTCATAATTTCTCTTTCCAGACTGTGTTCAGCAATGAATAGTGATCACACAACCTTCTGAAAACAAAAGTATTATGTATTAATAGTAGTTAGATGTTTGCTCTCACCTAAGGCCAGACATTTCTGGCAGCCTGAGCAGGGCTGCTGCTTCTCATTCTTCCCAGACAGCAGCTCTGCCTCAGAATCTCCTGAACCACAAAATCCCATCTCTCAACAGATCATTCTTTGAAAACTACCACTCTTTTTTTTTTTTCTTTTTTCTCCTGTGTTTGTGGGACTTTTCTTGCCCTGGTTCAAATGGCTGAAGAGGAACCTTCAGAGTTGATAGAACTTTCCTAAATGGTTCTTAATGGTGTGCTGAGAAGTTTCAACTGGAGCCATTCCTTCTCCTTCTAATTCCCCTCCCTGCAAATCCTCCATTAAGTGAAACCAATGTATTTTTACAATAAACATTCCACTAAACACATCCATATATAGACTGATTTGATTATTATTGCAGAGCAGCTCTGATTTTCCAAAGCAACTTATCTTAGTCATCACTATACAACACAGAAAAAGTCATAAAATGAGAAAGCAAAAAAGAAACTCAAAACCTTCTCTTTAACATTCCTCATTGTCAACAACTTCTTTATGTATTCCACTTTGTCCTAAGTGTTTCTCTGTTGCTTTACTAACTTTATATACTCTGCCTACCACTGAAACTGAGACAAACAGGGCAAGCGCTTAGCAGGGCACATTTTTTATGCAGTAAAGGAAGTGAAATATCTCCTATGAACTTAAACTGCAAAGCTTTGGGAGACCAGAGAGGAGTCTGGGAAAGTGGAACCAGAATATGCTCAAAACACAGAGTGAATATGCATACTACAAAATTACTATAGAATATATAATTACAAGTACTTGGGAGCTCAGTGTTTTATCTCACCCCCTTAAAAGCTGCATTGTGACACAGACGTCAGTATCAACTCTAATTGTGTCACCAGTAACAATGACAGTTATTATTACTTTTTATTATATGTAAATTGTCGATTTGTTCCTGCAGCTAATATATCCCTTAATCTGGTAACAGTATGGCATAGGTGATTTCTGTTTTTACTGGCAACAACCTATTCCCTGCTGCAAAATATGACTAGTCATGGAAAAGTCTTAATCTTGAAATTCAGCTATTTTTTGTTTCTTGGTGGCCTCTAATTGCAAGCTTGAGGCGGTACACAATAATTATCAGTCTGCAAGCATGAAAAGGAGTAAATGCCAGTCAGGCTATATGGTTGCTTTGTGCACACAACATCTAAAGAACTCTGCCATGTCAGTGTTGGGCTGACAGCTTGCTTCTTCAGTGTAATGGCAGTGATTCAGCCGGTAACTGGATGAAAAATTGCAGCAGGTTTCCCTGTTATGATTCTTTCATGCATCTCTGTCAATGGCAGTTTACATTCTGGGATTGAGATCATTTGTTTCCTGTTTGCTCACAGCTTCAGGCTTTTCTTGTTTGCCACCACAGATTTACAGCTCTCCCCCACCCCCAGCAAACCACATCTAAGGGGTTGAGGGATTATAAAGCTTAATACTTTACAGCTCAGCACATGTAGCAGAAAGTTAAAACTACTGTAAAGGGAATGATGACTAGATACTCCTGTGAAATAGATACACGCACGTGTGCAGATATGTATACGTCTATGCAGAAAGAAGCCCACAGAGCAGTCCCCATAGTGGCGAGATGCTAGACTAAAAGCTTTATTAGCAGTCTGTCTTCTCATAAACTAACAGGCAAAACCTCGGGAAAAAAAATACAAATAACATTTTTAATGGGTTCCTTCCCCTAACCCTACTTGGAAAATGATAGCAAAGTAAAATACACACTTCAAAAGACTTCCAATAGTCAGACCTTTTTACAGTTTGATGAAAAAGATGTTGCTGTATTCATACAGTCATTAAACATAAATGAGAGCATAAAGACAAGCATGAACGACCTGATCCAGTACTTACTTATCACAGATGCCTAGTAGGAGATGTTTATATCCCATGATACCAGCCTATCTAGCCAGATATCTTAAATATTTTACTCACATGCTTCACTACCATCAATACATGTACCCACCCAATGCCTATCTGAAGTAGAGAACTGCTACTATGTACATTAACAAACGTGTATATACAAGCAGACACAGGAATGCTACGGCCTGCATTTAACTCCTGCTAAAATTAACTGGAGTTGATTTCAGCCTTGAAAAATGTGACCCTAAGTACTCAGAATGAAGCATGAGGGTAAAGCAGCGAGACTAGAACAAAATGGTGAGCACGTGATTAAATGGAGACCTGAATAAAAGTTGCCCAATCTACCATCTTTCTTACTCAGCTATCCTTTTTCTTTATCTGTGAAAGGAAGTACTGTTTGTCTTTATCACTCTTGTCATGGTCAGCAAAACTGGGTGAAACACATAATTTATTTGGTAAATGCCACCTGTTTTTTGTTTTTCTATTCACTAATCGCTCAGAAGCAGTTTAGTTTTTCCTTGAAAGTGTATTTGTATTCAGAGAATTATTCGTGGTTGCCAGCTTATTCACAAGCAGCTCATTACAAGCATTCACTCTTTAAGTACTTGGTTAATTTTGATTAGATAAATGGCTATAGGGTATGTTTCTGTCCCTGACTGGATCTCTAAATGTTCAGTTTCTTGATTAAGTACTCATGTTTACAGATTTCCAACTCTCTTTCTAAGACTGTTCTTCACTATTTATTTAATATACGCTGTTTGAAACATTCCTGCCATAAGAAAATAAGCTTTGTCACAGCAGTTCAAGCAACAGTCTCTGGTGACTGAAGTTTTAGAAGGTGCATTACTTGTTTGAGTGAGTACAACTGAGGTTGTCTTGTTTGAAAATGCAAACACAATACATTATATTGCTTAGCTGTAAGAAAACTATTCCTTAGAGGAGTCCAAGTGTATTATATGAATCCCTCTGAACTCACTGGAATATTTTAAAATATAATGGCATAATCAGATTGTTAGAAATGTTTCTGGATGAAGACCACAGAATCAAATCCACTGGCCTGCCCTGGTTCTTTTGTACGGCTCCAGTAATACAAAACAGTTGTAAAACTGTCTTCATCAGCCAGTTTGTTACTGCTTAGATCACCAGAATGGTGCAAAGAAGCCTTTTAAAGGTGGTCTTAGGCACCTAAAATGAGGCAAAACATTGCCGTATTAGCCCCTTGTTTCTGTCATATTCACTCACATTTACTGTAGGTTGTATGCATGAATTGTAAGAACGGCAGAGGTGCCCTTTTGGGGAAACACCATTAAAGGATCTCAGGACCAAGTCCTGAATCAGGTTAGACTTTAAATATCAGTCCTTTATGTCAGATGAAGTTGAGGGGAAGGGCCAAAAGGAGGCAAAGGTCAACCCAGGGGCTAGCAGAGGTGAACTAGCAGAGGTAGCCAAGGAATACAAACGACAAGAAAAGCAGCTAACCTCCTTTGCAGCAACCGTGTTAAAGCCACTGTTTGAAACGATCACTATGAGCAGATTCTCCTGACAAGAAAGGCAGGAAAAGGATAACCCACTTCTGCCAACTGAGTCAAGCCAGAGTCTCCATGCAAAACTGACACTAAGTATTTTACTCTTTACAAATAGTCTTTATAATTGGGATTTTTAAATAATCCTTCTTAAAAGGGATTGCAGCTGTAATCAATTTGTGGAGGGCTGTTTTAATAAGAAGCTGCTCGAATAGGATTAACTATGAGACCCTAGACCTCTTTCCTCCAGTCCTTAAACCCCTATTTGAAACATTTAGATACCCCATAAATTATTTATTGGTCTTACAAGGTGTCATCAAGCTAAGAAAATGATGCTTGACAAGTTGAAAACCGTAACCATTTCCACCAATTTGTTAACAGCGTCTCCCACATGGCATGTAATGTCTCACTTCTGCCTTGTCTTACAGGAACAGTAGTTACATTCACCCATTGCACCAAAAGCACATGTGTAGAGCTGGCAGATCTTGTGTATTCTGTTTACTTCAGGAAATGTATCAGAAAATAATTTACAGATAGCTTGAAAATAGCACGTCAGAGTGGATTTCCTTTTCTTGCAAGGTTTTTAAATAACAAGGGGCCAGAAAAATCAGTTTTTCACTCCCCCTGTCTTCCACCCAAAAACCCCCTAGTTGACTCTTCCTTTGATTTCTGAACTGCACAGATAAATACCTCAATAGGCATGCTATAAAAAGGAATACAGGGAAAATCTATGTGGGATTTTGCCAAGGAAAGAGGAATCACCCCTTCATCTGAAGTACGTCTCTCAACAGCTATATCTGTTAGCTAAGGTTGGAAATAAGGTTACTGGAATTTTTTTGCAGGGCTTCTCTGGCAACACTGGTTAGTGAAGACTGGTAAAAAGGTAGTGGAACAGGGGACATCATAACTTTTCTGTAAGGGATCTAACTGGAGGATCATTTCAAGCATGAGGCAATTTGCATTTAGCAAATATAATCTCAAGTCAGTCTTTATACCTCTGATTATCTGAGAAGGATAGAAACTCACTGCACCTGAAAATACGTTTTTGCTCATCACTGCTTCTTGTGGGAATGTAACACAAGGTTTCATGCTTTCTTTCATCTGTAGAGTCTTAACACACTGACTCCCACCCTGACAATGCTGCATCATTAATTACAGCAGTTTTGAGGGGGTCCTAGGCCATAAGCATTTTGTCTAAGACTTTGTTATTTTTTTTTTCTTTGTTTGGTCGTCTTTTTTTTTTTTTTTTACAGACACAATGAGATTATAGATTTGATTCACCGTGCAACCAATCTTTCTACCATGAAGCAGTCCGTGTTAGTGTATCACATAAAGCAATTAAAAAACTGGTTAAACAAAGACTTCAAAGTGTGAAGCTCTAATTTATTACATGCCATTTGTTTACTCTATTATTGTACTAATACCAGATCAGTCAGCCTTCAACAGCAATAATAAAACTGTCCATGGGACCAAGGCTCATGGGGGAGTGACCTCTAGTTTTGCAAGTGTACAGTTTCCACAGACAGAATATCTGAAACTAAATCCACTTAAAAGCACAAAACCGGGGAAACTACAGATGCACCCAAGTAAGGTTTTGTCTGATCTACTTCCTGATATAATTTCAAGTTCACTGAACTTCTTTGATGTTTGGTCATTTTAAGAGACAGTGACCGCTGAAAACTTCTTTTCCGTTCAGTCATGGTGCAAGTGACGCAAAGGAGAGCAACTACCACTATTACTTATGAACTGCCATGTACATCTGAGTTTATCAGACATTTTAAACATTGGGTGTGATCATTTAATAGAAAATCCCTCTGTGTCTTAAAAAGTGGGAAAACAGAATATGAAGCAGTGAAAAAAATTAGGGACATAAATTTATTATTACTTTCAAAAATATTTAAGCTGTTTGTTTTTGTCTCCTTATAGACACCATGAGATTACAGGTTTGATCCTTTGTACAACCCATCTGTTTACTACGAAGCAGTGTTAGTGTATCATGTAAAGCAATTAGAGAAACTGGTTAAACAAAGACTTCAAAATGTGAAGTCTCTGGTAGTCCTGGCTAAAATACTTAAAATACAATACAGTGCACTGTGCCTTTTCCACAACCTACTCTATGAAATAGATAACTCTCAGTAGACTGGAAACATTAGCGGAGATGTCACTGAAAACATAAGCTTAGATTTAATGCAAGAAAGTTGTCACCCTCCATCATCTAATTCTCAAATGTTTGTATATGATTAACTTTTAAGCCACTTCAGTACTTTAAAAATAAGTACTTCTGCTTCAAATTTACAAACAGACATGATGATTTCAGAAAGATATTGGGTGAAAGCAAACAGTGCTTTCCCATTTTTCTTTGAAAAACTTGGTCTTGACTGTTAAAGCATACAAATAGTCAGCCATAAAGTTACTGTAAATCACAAAAGGAAAACACATCTTTTAGAAAGCTGCAGTTTACAGGTGAGAAACATTCAATAAGAAATGCCTGAATATGCAGAAACATCTATATATCAGTTTTTCCTTGTTCCAGGTAATTTGCAGAGCTTATATGATAGTACCACTCTAGTCATTCATGAACAAAGACATGTTGTGGTTTTAGGCATACAGAGGGAAGTAAATGAGTTTAAAAGACGTAGAAAGCAATATAATTTAGCAGGGGGAAAATGAAGAAATTCTTGAGCTGCTAACAGAAAAAAAGCACATTGGCCTAGAAACCCCTTTTTGTTTATAATTTCATAAATGGAGTCAGTAGCCTGAGACAAGCCTGTCACATCTTTGGCTTTGAACAAGGGTCAGTGATGGATAACTGACCTCCTTTCTCACTTTTATCAACAAATGTCAAAAAAGGCAAACAACAGCAATGACATCCTGCCCAAACAGCCAAGAGTGTTTCATTTTCTTTGCACTTCTGTTTCCTCTGTGCCTTTAATCAGGGCCGGGGGATGTAATTGCTCTGTCTGGGCACAGCTTAAGGCATGCTGTGCAACTAACAATTAGTTTAGAGACTGAGATCTATAAATTTTGAGAAAAGAGTAAGAGGATTTGGTGTGCTTGAGCTATCCTTTCTAATGAAGAAAAATATCACACCGGAAGGGACCCAGAGTGTTATCAAAGCAACTTAATATCATCTGGTAGTGATTTGTAGGCCCTGATAATCTATTGTGATCATGTTGAAGGGGGAAGAAAAAGTCCACGTGTTCCACTATTTATGAGATTTCCAAAATGATGGCCGCCATCTGTGCAAACGCCACTAATCTCAGCCACCGTCTTCATGGCAAATGGCTCCATGAGATTGTCCGAGGGAAGGGAAACACTGCAGGAATGTTGGGCTATTTATTGTTTATAAAAATAAACCAACTGGACTAAGACATATGCGAGGAATTTATATCAAACAGCTGCAAAAGCAAGTTGCCTCAATAGGGAGGGTGCATTGATGATGCAATCGGACCACACTGAAAGATTTTACTATTAATCTTAGAATATACATGGCACGCTTGAGATACTGATTTGTCCCCATCTCCACCCAAACTCACCTTACATGGATATTCTTAAAATAATTTTTGAAAACAGTTTATATAGACTGAAACTAATTTATTATGTGACTTTATTAACTAAATAAATATAAACAAAGTCTAAGAACACTCTGTCCCCATATAAGCATACCTCTCAA
This sequence comes from Gavia stellata, assembly GCF_030936135.1. Classification (NCBI taxonomy): domain Eukaryota; kingdom Metazoa; phylum Chordata; class Aves; order Gaviiformes; family Gaviidae; genus Gavia; species Gavia stellata. Next base: position 6,838,445 of record NC_082608.1, on the reverse strand, counting down.
ACATTTCCTCCTTGCTGTCTTAGTTAAACAAGCGCAATGCAGATACTAATACTTGGTGTCAGTGAACCTTCATCTTATGTATACCAAGTTTCTAGGATTTAAAAATTCCTGGTTTTATCGCTGGCAGTCTAATCCCATTATAGTCCCTTCCTAATTTCTTAATGAAGACGACCAAATCCATCACAATAAGAAACAACATTCACTGAGAACAAGGAGTCAAGCAATAACAAGATAACACCAAAATGATAAATGGTGTCACAGCAAAAGCACAAAGTACAGTATTTTAGTATTGGGCCTGCATAACAGCATCAGACAAAGGGCGAAAGAGATCTAAGAAGAGAGACAAGCTTCTTGCCTTTGCAAAGCCAGTTTACCAGACGTGCTTGACACTGGAGAGAATCTTACTTATTTAACTGTTAATGGGTTGGTATACCTACAGCAACCTCTGGGAAATTATCTTTCTAGGTCTACATGCTTGAGAACAGCTATCTTCGCTTTTCATTAAAACCGCATGCACTTTGAAACACCTGCCTTCAGGAAAACTCTCAAGCTGAGTGACTCTAACATGAGAATTAATTCAGGCTGCTTTAGTGCGTGGACGAGGCTCCACAGAACAGCGTGTCGGTATTAGGCTTTTCCATAATATGAACTGGCAAGGATTGCTCTTTTGGGAATCCTGCTCAGCTGGAATTCAAGCACTTTGTTTGACAACTGACTTTCAAGGGGTGTGTCCTTTTCTTTTAAAAAAACACATTATGCTTGAAAGTCAAGGTACAACAGTGTGTATATACATATATATAAACAAAAAAAAGACAGTTCCTAAGAAATCATTTGCTAAAGTCTGTGAGTGTTACTTACCCATGCTGATGCCAGAACTTTCTAGCTAGAAGGGAGGGAAAATGTTTTGTTTCCTTAATTTATTTAAATAGAGTGATCATAAAAGCCACTAGAGACTCTAGGATTTGGGTCTTCCTTTTTTTAAGAGAAAAAATTTTTGCACAGTCACATGATATTTTAGCTCAGACACATTAACAGTGAGGTACACACTTGAACTGGATGCTTGTTAGCAAAAAAGCCAACAAACCCAACCCCCCACCCCAAACGAAAACCCTTAAACCACTCGAAGTACAGCTTATGAGTTACAGGCATACTTGTGCATTGGTCACACTGTTTCAGGGAGTGATTTCTCTGAAGCACAGACCCCTAACACCTGCCCATGCACAACGCCAAATATGCCACAAAGCTCCAAAATTCCCCTGCAGACCTTCCAACTCTGCCTCTTCCTTAGCTCTCACACACAAATATTTTTAAGTTCTCTGCCCACACACCCATGGTCTCCAATTCAAAAAGCACACACTTGGATAGTGGTTCAGGTCATCGTTTTCCTACAGTTATGGCTAATTTATAAAACAGCATAAAGGCTGTTCAATTTTATTAGTGAATCTGACAATTAACTTGCCCTTTTAGAGGCAAGAGATGTTTGAGAAACAAGTTCAAAGATATCTGTTGTCTTAATACTCACTGAAATGCAATGTTGGTGTTGCTCAAGGTGTCATTACCTGACATTTCTCTCTGACAGTAAGGCATAGAAATTCTTGTATTTCCTCTCAGTCTCTGACTGTTCATTTCTGTTCCTGTGCTGCAGCTAATCCTCTTTGCTGTGCTGAAATCTACAGAAGTGGCCTCACAAAAATCTGTAGTAGCACAGCAAAGGTGGGGTCTGTGACCCGCAAGCCAGGGAACCACTGAAGTTGACTCCACCGCTAAAGAAAATAGATCCAAGAACTACATCAGCAATAGACTTCAGTTCTGATCAGATTCTAAACTGTTTTAGTTTGAATACACGCAAAGTCCTAAAGGCTAGTAAAACTCTCTGTTTCAAAGCATGCTAAGCCTACCTTACCAAGTAAAACAGTCTAAAGAAATTAACCTAGGAGCATTTAATGATGTCTCTCTTAGAACTGGATCGAGACACTTTACATGAACAATGGTCCCATCAGTATTAAAACAGTGTGCCTAGAAGAATTTCCTTGCACCAATGATTCTCTCCCTCTTTGCCAATATCTGATCACCTTTTTGAGTATATTTAGGTCTATTACCAAACACATAATGTTCTTAACACACTTAGGATTGGTATGCATGGAAACTCAGAAAAAAATTGAAGCAAGTCAACTAAAGATCGACGTGCATAAGATAAACCGTGTTTAGCCTACAGGTAGGTGCTCTTATGCATCAACCCATGGTGAGACACTGTCTGCAGAAACAGCTCCAACATCCTCCCCCCATTTGTTTCCGCTGTTAGTGGAAGTTAACCAACAGGATGGGTGTGAGCACACCTCAGTTCAGTATCCCAAAAGGAAGTCTCCTGCATTGATGCACTTGTTCCCATCTCCTGCTGCAATTTATTTCATTCCGAGTTATACCACTCCAACTGTTTATGAAGTCATGCTATAAAGTAGGTTGTAAACTGATCTGGATTCAAAAGCTGTTGTGAATTGCTGGTGGCGGGAGATGTGAGGTTGGCAACAGTCTCTTAAATCAGCTGCGCTACACAAGAAATAGTGGAGCCGTATCTACCGTTATCTTTTCCCTGCAACTTTTGTGTATCTTAAGTCACTAAATTCACAAACAGGTCACAGAACCTGATGGGAAAAAAGACTGCAGAGCTTGAGCCTCACCAGTGAACAACCTTTCCAAGAGGAAACCTTACACTGGCACTGGTTTGCAAATATATATGCAGAAAGACCCAGGTAAACCTAAGAATCCCCCAGTTTTCAAACATAGAAACAGGAATAGATTGCGTCCTCCTATACACGCATGTCAGGAAAGTACAATCACACTAGAGGATCTGAAATGATGCCTAGTTTTTGCTGCCATTATCTCAAGCACAAAACAATCACAAAATAAAATTTGCTAGCTGATTGCTTTTTAGGCTTCATTTAAAAGATATCTTTATAACTCCAGTGTACTTCCTACTCCTACTTATTCCTGCGTCATCAGTCATCCACAGCACTGTAAAATACTGTGTTTGTCACTCTTCTGGAATGTAAAGGTATATGCTACCTATGATATGTTGTTTCAGGATTGCTGAGTGATTCATACTATGATGAATTCATACTATGATGGGGGACAACAGGCATTTCAGAGTATGCCAGTAACTAACTTTTTTCACAACTTATTTATCAAACTTTCAACAGATTACCATATTTTTTCTATTAAAACACACAGAGCTATCTCCGAGAAGCTAGCAGAAATTGTGGTATTTTGTTCCTGTTCACAAAATACAGGTGGAAGTACTGGTAACCTAGAAATGTATATTGCTTTTTATTGTATATAGTAAGCACAAAGGGCTGCAGACTCCAAGATGCACAACTGCTTCATTAAAAAACAAATAGAAATGTTCCATTTCTGCAGAGCCTGGATATTATTTGCATGCTGTCTAACGTGAGGAGCCTTACATAGAATTTCCTTCTAATTAGCAAGTACGTATGTCCAAGACAATTGAGAAATAGGACTTAAAAAGCCTTAAAACTAACCTACTATTTGCAGTGCTATTATTCCCATCATTTTGAACAGGAAAAGATCAGGTTAACAAACACAGATACACAAAGGGAAGCTTACCTTTTACTTCTCCGCATGAACGCATAATTTGAGAAGTTACCTGTCCTTTAAAACAACAAGAAAATATCTTTGTTATTTTTATGACCACAATTTTTTTTGATCCTAGAGATTCTCTTTTGTCATCAGGTATCAAAGCACTTTCTGAGGAAGGTCAATGTTCCAACCCCACTCTTAGAGGTTGACTAGGATATTGTCCACTGCAGTTTAAGCGGTTTACCTAGCAGGACAAAGGCAGAGCTAGAAGTTTACCTACATTTCTATTCCACCCTCCTATAAACTACATGTACTGTGTTCTATCTATTTATATAAGTATACTAGCTTTAAAAATGTAAGTCGATCTTCTCTAATTGCTAAGCGTACATGATTCACTCATGAAAAGAATAGTTTTCAAGCCCTGGAATCTGACTTGATTCTTTTTTTAAATCTGGTATGTTGAAGGCTCAAATGGCACTTCTTGCAGTTACTACTTGCAGCTACTACTGCACCATTGCTGCGGAAAGAGATGGGTCAGTGAAGTGTATACAAAAAGGTGTTATCTTTTAGAGTTGGATGGGAACTGCTAAAACATGAAATCTATCAACTTGCCCAGCTTCACAGCTGTTGTAAGGAAGTTGGGAGGAGCTATACTTATTTGCACCAACTAAGTATCTCATTTGTCAGCATGATGAACAGGAACAGTCTGCAGATAGGTACCTTTCTGCTCTATATTCACAAAATAAAAATTAATTGCCCCTCCCAAAACCCTGTAGTATCACAAGCCAATACTCCTCAAAGACTACATAAGTACCACCATGTTGTACAATGCAATTTAAGTGAAGCACTGATGGACAAGATCTACCTCTTGGCAGAAAAGCCATGAGAAAGGAATTTATTTTTATAAATTGGAACACTTCAACAATTTTTAATAAGTTATATGGCAATTTTTTAGTTATATGATTATATGTTATACGAATAGTTAATAAAAGCTGTCTATAGTGAAGAGTGACCTGGAATAGACAAGGTAAAATTTATGACTGTTTTGTATCAAAGACAGCTGAACCCACTGGAAACTCGAGGAGTAATCAAAAAGTCTGAGTCTAAACATTAGAGAGACTGAAATTTAAATGTTATGATAAAAACTCATTTCACCTGTAAAAATCCTGTGATGGATAACAAAAATAATTTAATGCACCCACCATCATCAGTTTTTGCTCTTATCCTTAACACACTCCTCCTAGCCTACAAACCTGAAACCTTCCAAAACAACAAACTCTGCGTGTGTGCGCACGCGCGGGAAACCGTTGCCACAAACCTGAAAATTAAATAAATGAAAAAGCATTTTAAGATTCCAGTCAACCTTAAACAATATCACGATATGATACTTTGTATCATTACATGGAACAGCCAGATTAGAAACAGGGGGTTGATCATATCAAAACCGAAAGGGGAGAGGAGAATCCTGCAGAGCTCAGCTTTGCTCGAAGAGCTGTCTGCATTCAAGCAGAAGATTGCTATCCAGGCAGTTTCTCTGGCGGGGTGGCTTCCTTAGAGTCCAAAATGCTATTTGACATTTATCCCAAGCACGGTGAAGTGTGGCTAGAAGCTAAAGCTGTTTTTCACTTCTGATAATGCTATTTTCTGCTGGTTTTCACACTCACTGCGGAAGGGATTGCCTCACAAAATCACCTTTTCCTTACATTGCTTTTGTAGTTGCTTTGCCTTTCTGAAGTTTTGCGGAGCAATAAGGATCGTGTAGTATTGAGTTTACTATCAACAAGACCTGAAAAAATACTCTGTATGACATTAGGAGGCAGAATGTGAGCTGATTTTTTAGATTGTGCAGTCCAATAAAAAAATAGTAGATTAGCCTAATGGACTGACATTTTGTTCATATTCTCCTATTCTTAAAACATAAAACTGTTTTTCAGGTTTCAGAAATGAAGGAATAAAAATCAAAGTAAGGAATGTTCTCAGCATTCTTGGAACAAGTGATTCTTCATATTACTACTTTTTATGGGAGTGACTGTCAATCATCAATCTTCAAAAATGTCATAAACACCCACACATGCTATTTCAAAGATACCTAATGTAGGATATATAATACCATATTTCGAACTGGATTCAAAGCTTTTCATCTATCTAATAGTTAAGAACAAGGAAAAACACAAACATCAAACGAAATGAAATGTATTTGTTGATGCTAACTGGAAATATTCCTTTTATAAAAATTAATAGTCTATTACATATCCGTTTGAAAATAATTTTTCACGTCTGAATGATGATAGTGATCCTGAAATGTCTGCATCCATAGAGAACCACTGGTTCCAGCAGGTGATCTGTCAAGCAGGACCAATCTTAAAATGCATGCTATGGCTTACCGATCTCTTCATTTCTAAAAGAAATCAATAATCTTCCAGAGATTTCATCCCATTCTGACCTGATCTCAGTTATTCTTCAAGAGTTTACAATCCATAGAAGCGGGGAGGGAAAATTCCACAAACTCACATTTGTGGAAGGTACTCCTCTTCCAAAACAACACAAATATTCATCAAGGCCCCCATCCCTTTACAGATTCTATTAGCAAGGTATATCAAAGACAAAAGAGATGCACATAACGGATTTCCACCCTGTTTGCAAATTATCGGGAAAAGTAATCACCAACAGTATGTTTGGAGCTGTACAAGGCAACAAATTATAGTTTGTTCTTGCTGTAATTGAACCAAGAGAGAAACACTGTAGAAAGGATCTACTGGGCAATCAAGGGACAGTTGTAAGCAGGTCTACACAATCCCATATAGGGTGACTGTTTAGAAAGAACTGCAAAGGAAAATACACAGAGTGAAGTAAGGAGAAATTATTAGGAGAACAGATAACTTTACAGTGCTTTGCTCTCTAACCTTCTTTGATGTTTTAAGGGACCAGGTAGTGTTTCATCTAACCCAGAAAGTTTACATATTACTGCAGTGACAGCACTGTTGGTTGACAACCAAAAGGACCAGAATTATCTATGCAAAGTTCATCAAACAGTCCAAAGACAGGGTCACAAAGCACTGAAAGAAGTGGTTAGAGCTTCCCTAGAGGGACTGGTAATCCCTCACTGTGCTTTGTTCCAGCAGGCCAAGGACCTCACAGGATGCAACCGAGCCCAGTCTGCAGGCAAGTGGTGTGTGGATGCTAAATAAAAGCAATTACAGATTCAAACAATATTTAACCTAACAGTCTCTTTTTTTCACATCCCTTAAGTGAAAAAAGTGCAACAAAGCATGGGAAGCCTAGGCGCTACTAGAAAACACATGGAAGGAACATCATGTGCTTGCCTTTCCGTTGGCTGGGGCACGTGGCAGGGCCACACTTGCACCGCATGCATCTCTCTGCATGGCTCCTCTCTCCAATCCGGTACATTAATGGAACTTCAGGGCCACTAAAATATAACGCATATATTTCTCGATCTCAACTCCAGCTTTCAAATGAGTGCATTATTTATTCATTAGTACTACACTCAAAGTGCTGTTTCCCTTGTTACTTGGTGAAATAAATGAAAGAACAGCAATATCACTCTAAATCCCAATTTACAGCTCTTGGAAGCCCCAGACGACTGTATCATAAAATTCTCCTTACCCTCCCCCCCTCCACTGTTTTCTGCCTTGCATCTGATTGAGAGAATAACTGCCCACTGCAAGGAGCTAAAGGCTGACCTGGCAGCCTTACCTAACCAGGGGAATCTATTATAACGATCAACATATTCCAAGTGGTAGGAAAGACAGTCCTGTACTTAACATCCTGAGCTTGGATCAGAGCATTGGGCTCTATATGCGAGGTGCACCTGCAAATACACTTCTCCTCTGGAGAAAGACTGGGTTGAGAAAGTAGGGAAGACTGAACTGTCAGAAAGTACACCATACGGACACAGTTCACATACTTGGAGAATTTTTTCACTTCCTTGTTTGCTTACTTATTATATGGGAAACAAAATATTTCTCTAAAAAGATTTAGACCTGATTACTTCCTCAATCTTGATTTTGATCTATTTTGGGAGACACACTAGAATATCACTGTTTCTCACGCGTAGCTGTGCTTCTCGTGACTGTAACACACAGTTCAGTCCCTTCCACTCTCATAAGCTTCCCCTGGCTAAACTTGCAAACTTATTGTCTGTCCCTGTGCTGTTGTATGAAATACAGCAAGATGCAGGCAGTTTAAAGCTTTAGAACAAGCTTCATATTTTATGTTCAGGTCCTGGCCTTTTATCATTATGGGAGAATTCTAGCTTTGACTATCCAAATAATTCAGCACAGAATGGACTTGGGGTCCTAATCCCTGCTACTTTTGACACATCATACTTGTAAAAAAAAATCTTAACTGCAAATGCTTATATATTAGAATAAAAATATTTCAAAAGTTTCATAGTTTTAAAAATCTATGCTTTTTAAATCCCATCTGGTGATTCTCAGCATCCTGTCTGCTGAACACTGGCAACACAGCAATGTGGCTGTCAGAACCAACCCTTCAGTTGGATACGAGGGGAAACTTTGCTTCAGACTGTCCTACTGTTAGCACTAGAGAGCTTTTCCTAGCTACCTCCACTGCACTTTACCATGTGTTGTGAAAACCTCCCCGCATTGCGGAGTGGGTGGAGGGGTGGGGGTGTGATTTTTCAAAGGGTTGTGGTTGTTAAGCACCCACTTTTGACCAACTTCTGTAGTGATTTAGACTCCAAGGAGCCCTACGTGTCATCGAAGAGCAGTCCTTAAAGGCGATATTGTCTATCACCTCTCACCTTTCAATTCCCTAGGAGCTGCTTTTGACTATTAAGACAGTCAAGTTACTTTAGTACCAGGAAACACGAATTTGTATCTCCCCAAATATTCAAGCTCACAGGAAACAGCAGATGCTTGACCCGTGCAGTTGTGTACGTGTGTAAGTGTATGGGAAAGAAGGAATGCATATATGTGTAAGAGTATGACAGTCAACTAGGAGATGGCTCCTGCTGTTCACTTAACTGTTTAAACACACCCAGCTACTTTCAACTGGGCAGTAAAATACTAGCTGTTTAGGAGATGCAGACATGTAAACTATGACTCAAGGGGAGGATCTAGTGTGACAAAAGCAAATTTAGTCTTTACTATTTGAATAGGCAGCTCAAAGAGGCTAAAGTAGGCAGAGTTAAATTAAACCAAGGTCAGAATGTAACCATTGCTAAGACAGATTTAGGCAGCAAACCCCAAATTGCTTGAGGACATGAAAACTGGTAGTTTATCTTGAAATCTAACATGCACTATCTGGCAACGGCATTGTTTCAATTATGAAACAATTCACATCTCGGCTGACACATGTAATGAAGCTTGCTACTTGCCTAGTACATAATTTAATGTAAGAGAAAAGAGGGTATGTTTTATCATGGTCTATCATATCTTTGTCTATTGTTCTGCAATCCATTTGCATACCTAAAGGGAAATGGCCTTTTTAATTTCTTTCCCCTCTCCTAATCATCTGAGGCCTATTAAGAAGTGTTCTGTATCCTGTAATCAGGCAATTTATACAGTGTGCACCCTTAGGCTACAGCCATTACAAACAAGCTGAAAAACTCCTTTACAATAAATGATTAGCATGGGAAGACACCATTCATAATTAATTTTTTTCTGTTTGCATTAGCAGATGGTCCCAGACATTGAAGCATGGCCTATTGCCCACACCTTTATTCCAACGAGAAAAGGGCAGCCTTAGAAGAAAAAGAAAAGTCTGTAAGACTGCTTCACTTTGGGAATAAACATGCTCCCCAGCTTTTCATGAATTTGTGCATGTTAAAGATTGGATTCAAAGACTGTGGAAGTCAAAGGAAAATAAATCCCATTAGCTTCTGACCAGGACCTGAGTCAAAACCACAAGAAAAATATTGACTTGAAGGACTGTGTGACTACTTTTTTTCATCATTTTTCATAAGGGTTATTCCTGAGGCAGCTTAAGCAGACATATTGTGCGGGTGGATTTGAAAATTATCAGCTTTGTATTTCTGAAAGCTGGGTACTCACTGAGGCAGCAAATAAAAGAGTTCTGCTTTTAGCCACATTTTACAACATGCATTTTCCTGCTTCCACAGAAGGACAGCTGATGACAACTTCATTCTCCATTTACTCATGTATTTGCTCACTGTTTACATGTTGCTTTTCAGTACTTTAAAACAACTTCTGATGCACTTTTGAGTTGTTGGCATCACTGCAAACTCCCCCAGAATGGGATCCAGCCAAGCAGACTGTCATTTTAGTGGCCCGTGCCAGCATTTTCTTGATGGTGACAGTATAGTCCTAACTACTACATAGCAAATTCCTAACTTAAGAGTAAATAGAGCTTTTTCTGTCATGACTTAGAATACTCTGACCCTCCCTTTTGCTCTGTAAGAAAACAGCAAGCTGCATTTCCATATGTGATCTCTAGAATGTGATCTAATCCAGTCGCACTGAATTCTACAGTATATTTTGAGTGCTGATACTGAAACCCAAAGTCATTGACTGCCCATTCAAGATCATCTGTTTGTCCTATGAGGACAGGCTGAGAGAGTTGGGGTTGTTCAGCCTGGAGAAGAGAAGGCTCTGGGGAGACCTTATAGCAGCCTTCCAGTACCTGAAGGGGCCTACAGGAAAGCTGGAGAGGGACTTTTTACAAGGGCATGTAGTGATAGGACAAGGCGTAATGGTTTAAGCTGAAAGAGGGTAGATTTAGATTAGATATAAGGAAGAAATTCTTCACCATGAGGGCGGTGAGGCACTGGAACAGGTTGCCCGGGGAAGTTGTGGATACCCCAATCCTGGAAGTGTTCAAGGCCAGCTTGGACAGGGCTTTGAGCAACCTGGTCTAGTGGAAGGTGTCCCTGCCCATGGCAGGGGGGTTGGAACTAGATGATCTTTAAGGTCCCTTCCAACCCAAACCATTCTATGATTCTGTGATTTACAAACACAAAAAATGCAAACTCCCTGGATGAACTCTGAGGCATGGCACAGGCATTACAAGATTTTATCTAAAAATTTTGTTAGCTTTAGCCACATCTCATATCTGTGGTATCTAGTCATAGCTAGTGATGTGCCAGGAAGACACATTTACCATAGCCTCCTAGGGCCAACATCAGATAATCCAGGTGAGCTGGACCTTCTCCAAGGAAGACATGACTTTGTATTCTTCAGGTAGTGACACTGCCACAGAGCGATCACACAAAGTTAGAGGCCATACTAAGTTCTAGCCTGCTTTTGGCTCCACTCACCGAGTCTCCATAGGCTTTATGAAGTTCTTGCTGTTGACTTCAGGTATTTTTCCTCTGAAAATGTTAAGGGTCAGCTTGCACCAGCACCTACAAGGCATTATGTGCTATGTTATAGTTTCCAAAGGAAAAAGAAAATAGAAGCATTTAGTCTCCAAATATTTTCCTGCCCACTGAAGCCAATCTTCAGCATTGTCCAATTTCAAATGGCAGAGTTAGGCCTGAGAGCCAGGCACAGGGGATCAGCCCAGGGCGGTACAGCCACATACAGTCACTTCCAAGCAACACATGCATGGGGGAATGGAAACTGGGTACAGACTTTCCACTGTGGTAAATCTTACTGACTTCTGCTTTAATAGGGTTTTGGGGATCACCAGAGTTGCTTAATGTTGCTTTGGTATTCTCTTTTTCCCATTGTGCCAAAGCCTACTTGCCTGAACAGATGTTGTGAAATACCAACGGGAAAGCCGTTTTCACTCTAATTTCAAGCTGGCTTAAACCATCAGTTTTACCACCACACCACATGGATTTCCATATGAAAGCCAAAAAATTTAATCTAATTTAGGAAAAATCAAGCTTTTGAGTCTTCAAGTTTTGTCATTTATCACGTGTCCTAACCCTATCAGTCCTATGTCAACAGCATACTGATGAAAAAGCTCTCTGAAAGTCTCCAATTCTGAAGAAATAATCAACTGTTTTAAAAATGGCATTGTTCTCTCTGCAATGCAGAACCATCTGGATACTAGAAGAGAACTAGGAGTCACTAGACATGCCACTGGCCCAAGGAAATGTACTTTCAAAGAACCAATCTGCTTCCTTCAGATAAATACATTAGTCTCTTTCTCACTGTTTCTTGCAGTTGATGCAATACAGATGTGTTCTTGCCTCTCTATGCAGCTTTAGCAATACCTGTAATAATAGTAATAGATTGCTACTGACCTTCAGAATGAAAACTAGTTTATTTTATTAATACGACCCAATCTTGAGGCCATTAAAAGATTGTTTTCTTAGCCCTTCATTGTGTATTCAGTAGAGATGGTAGCCAAGGCTCCTGTCTTTTTCCCTTTCCTTTCAGCCACAGAATAGTAGCTTTCTCTTCTCCCTCCCTCCCTGATAGACACTTAAAATTCAAATTACAATTATACTAGACCATAACAATACACAGGTAAGGCAGATGTTGGGAGCGAGCTACTTGACAGAGCCTCTTTATTTGTTTGGATGACTTAATAAACTGCAGAAGCTGAGGTCATCAAAACCTCTCAATCATGTTGCAGGCTAGTGCCAACAGCTGTAACCGAAAGTGATGATGTAAAACATGCTAAACATGCCAAACCCAAGTTTCAGACAAGGCAGTCTGTTACAAGATTATTTTCTACTTGAACATTACACAGCAGTGTGCCCAGGTTTATTTATGCTGTTCTTAACAGTAATAACCAGAAACCCTGTTTCACTTTTTCAAGGATGAATGCAAAGACTGTTTTGTCATGAAACAGTATGAGATCTATAAGGCTTTCAGTTCCAGTTAGGCAGAACGCAGGTATTCAAATTGGATTTTAGAATTTGAGTTTCATCTTTTGTAGGAAAACAAAAAACCCTCTTCTTATTAAAAATTACTAATTATCACAAGATTGGGGGGAGAAAGAAAAAATAAATTTATGATCTTCACCATTTTCTGCCTCTTACTTAATTCTTTACAGCCCTAATTCAGTTAGTCAATTCCATAAAAAGAAAGCATGAATGGTACAAAAAAAAAAGAATATAGAGAGCAAAACTGATTAATCTGATAAAATAAAAAGGCCTTAGGCAGGATGTCAGATTGTGAAAAACAATCTACAGGCAGAATATATAGAAATTGTTTTATAGGTAAACTATATTGCAGTATATTAAGGGAAAGAAAGTAAATGGAAAAGAGAGTAGAGGCAACTCTACATGGTTTTCCTGGGACACCACTGTGGCAAAGCCGAAGGGTCAGATTCCAACATCTAACGCACAGCACGTATTGCCACACAAGTCTAAAAAAATCTGCTGACACTCGTAAATTGCCACATGTTTGGATTTCCAACAAGATCTCACAACAAGCTGTGTTACTGCAAGTCATTATTTCCTTTGGGGGAAAAAATGTCTCTAGTGATGGTAAAACTCATGGCAGGATGTACTATAGTGTCAGGATAGCTCACCAGGGAGCATTCCTGCCTCAAGGCCAGGAGGTTGTATATAAATTCTGCACCTGGCTAGGGGCTGGGGGGAATGGGACTAAAGTTTATCCAAAAAGTGTATAGAGTCAGTGGTTGTGGACAATGCCATACTGACAAATCCTGAGAGTGAAGGCAGACAGGAACACTGCAAGCCTCCCGTTGCTTATGCATTTCAGAACTCTCCTGCATGGCAAGTGCATCTGAAAGATGCTTACGCCAGCACTTGTCTTTACAAAGGTATACATTAAGCTATAACGAGCTTTAGAGATTTTTCTGCCAGACAGACCGATGTTAATTATCTAGTCTGCATTCTTCCAAAATCACAGACCAAAGAACCGCATCTAATATTTTCCCATACGTATGTGGTATGTACTTGTTGGGTTTTTCTGGAATATGGAATCAGAAGAAAACTACCAGAAGCACTGCGCCAGCTTGCTGACTGCCTGTGATATTTTCAGAATGCCTCACAAGATCCCAGAAGTTCTTAGATGCTTTATATTTTATGATGTCACACAAAAATATGATTTCTTCCTATATGCAGAAAAAACAATAGAAAATACTGATCTGGAATGGCTTAAAACTAAACATTAACAGCCTGCACAAAGCTCAACATCTTGCCTGTTTTGTCTATGCTATTGCTTTAAAAGCACATGGATTTTCAACATATTTTTGGTCTTGGCCTCCTGTTGATGTGTTGCTTCAATGGTGTGAAGTTAGGAGTTAGCATACAAAACTGCTACTGAATTTTCCCAAGTTTGGTCGCAGAGAAAAGGGGAGAAGTTTAAGCACGAACTTATCAGTGCCCTTTGATAGGTAAGAAGAGGCTGAGTTACCTATGTGAAGTGTTTTTAAGTTCCTCAGTAGAGTAGGAATTAAACAACTTACTATCATGAACTGATTTTTGTCTTCATACCCCTGCTGAGAGACAGGAAAGTGCTGCTGCAGTCTTATGAGGAGAAGCTCACAGTTACTAAAGTGATCTGCCATGGACACACTGGATGATCCAGGAATCAAACCAAGCAGAACTGAGTTGCAGCCCAGTGCCCTACAAACAGCAGTCCAAGTGCTCCCAAGTCACACCAGGTCTGTACTCACAACTGCATACAAGTAAGGACTGGCTCAAAGACTGACGAGAAGAACCATGGACAGGTTTTTTACAACACACCGTCTGCACTCATTTGGCTGAATTCAGTTTTCACAAAGCAGCTGGCAACAGCCAGTGCCAGATACTGCACAAAGATCCATGGAAAACAGAATTAAGAAGTCCCCCCCAAAATAACACAGACCTGGATGTCAAGGCAGGCCCTGAGCATCAAGACATTTGTATTTTTCAAGGACACATCTATATCAAAGCTGAAATTGAGGTTTGTTTCTGCCTTTTCAAATAATGTCCATACATGAGCCATCGCCTACCAAACAATGAATATGGCACTGTCTTACATCAGCCCCAACACATCTTACTAAAATAAAGTCTAAAATTTTGTATGTGTGAACATTACTGCTAATGGCATGTGATTGACTACTTTTGCTGACATAAGGTTTGGCGTGAAGCTGATAGAAATCTTTCCACTGGTCTTAGCGGGCTTTGTACCACTGTAAGAGCCATCAATACCTAGTCAAATATTGAATAAAAAGCACTTTGATGAAATTAGGATACGAAAATTCAGATCTTATTCATGCATATTATGCAGTACAGTGACAGTCTTTAGAATCAAAACTAAGTATTTATTTTATATTATGTTTTGAAGCAAGAAACCCTGATATACTTACATTTCTGACTACTGTTTAATTTAGTACGTGAAATTCTTCCAGTGACGTGCCTTTCTCTTACTCAAAAAAAAAAAATTTAAAAATATCTTATATGCTGACTTCTGACTTCAAGTGGAAGGAGAAGAAATACTATGAATGTAATACCATGCTCCTCTAGATATATCTTCATTTCAACAGTACTGCTTATTTCAATCACATGGTATTGTTGACGTATATAAAAAAAGTTTGTCACAAAACACACTAAAAAGCAACAATCAATTCATTAGTGAAAAACAAGAGAAATTTAAATTAATACTTGCCTAGGAATCATATGTTATCTTCTCAAAAAATATCATAATTGGCTTATATATTTATGCATAATATTTACAATTAATACAAAACTGAGTTGAACAAAGACTTGTACTAGAACTATAGGCTTGACTTCATTTCTTAAAGAGGCATTTTATTTTATATACAAAAAGTATTTCTGTATGTGCGAACTTGTTAAGAACATAAATTAACTTCCCATGCATAAATGTGCCGAGTCAAACAGGAAAAAGCTATGAAATCATTTACTGTATAAACCTCTCAATTTCTATTAAAACATCTGGATATTATAAATATACCAGCAAAGGACTTCAAACTGGGATCAGTTGGAGTTCCCCATTTGTTTTTATTAGACTGATCACTCATTAATTTTTTTTATATACATATACACACACATATATATATATGCTGCCAGGAATCTACTGTAGCTTAAGAAAAATATATGATCCACAATATAAGCCCTGGATATATATGTACATATCTTACTGAGAAAACTAACTTATTCACTAGATTTATAGAGGGTGGGACCCAAAATTACAGGACTATCTAGGCTCAAATGGCACGTCTAGTGACATTTGAGAAGGACTTAACTCAATTCCTGTGACAGTCCTTGGAGATACTAACCTACATCTTCATGCCCCTAAATCTGACTTCGTGTTTGTATTACAGAAAGAGGTCAGAGCCTGTGCTTTAATTGTGTAACCTTGTAATGGGACATAATTTAACAGGACTATCTCAGTACAAAAAGGTCTCATATACACTTTTGGCTGAATAAAAACCAGTTTTCCTTAAACATGTATTTAAAGGCCTGACCTTTAAGTACAGTGAAAGCAATCCCAAGTATTCTGAATTTACGGGATTTTGGAAGAGCAGTTAAGAGGTCCTGGTTCAGAAAAGCCCATTTTTATCTTAATCTGAACCATGGCATATATGTAAACTTTAATCAGGCAAGTGTACAATGCTATCATCAATGGGGTTGAAAACAGGAGGATGTAGGACTCTTAGCACTATATAAGTAGTTAGGCCTGCTCTTCGTGGCCTTACGCACCATGGCTGCTCTGATTTAGTTGTATTCCACGCAGATTTTTTCAGCAGATGGAAATGATGGGAAGAAAAGGCAAAGGGCACAGTCTAACATTTTATGAAGTAACCTTATGAAAGTCTTGAAGAACATTTTGGAAAAAAAATATGCACTCTTTTGGTTTTCATAAAAGTGTCATGATAATGTGCTTTGCAATGGGGGAGTTTTTCTAAAACAGAATGGGAGGACACGGCAGACTAACAATATTATGAAACAATCTGTTACATATATTCCTCAGTTTTAATAAGGTCCATATAATATTGATCTGCAACAGTTTTGACTCATTATCTTCAATTATGCAATTACAGATGACAACAATACTCTGAAAAAAGTTAAATAAGATTCTTACAGCTGTTTCCTTATGCCCACAGGAGCTAGTGACATGAAAGGTTTATACCACTGTTTGAATGGAGACTAATATGATTTCTTTAAGCTAAGTTTGCTTTCTTCTGTCTTGTTCAATTGTGAGGTGGAAAGAAAAGAACAGAAATTATGGATTTTAACAATATATACTTGTACATGCACACAAACACACACAACCCAGACACAAATATATATAGCACAGATATTATTTCTCAAAATGTACTGGACTTACAACCCTAGAGCTCAGTCTTCCAGAAACTTACAGCATTAATTACCTTATGTTTATGAGTATGTCATTTGAGTCAATGAAACTAGATATGTCTCTTTAGATAAGCAGATGCATAACAGCGTGTAAGGACTTACTTGCCAAAATTAGTGAGGAAAAAGCAAACCCATTAGCACACCTATTCGTAATTTACCTAATGTAAGTCAAAATATAGTGAGTCAATCCCCTGCTTAGTACAAAACAGCACACCTTATTGACATGAATGGAGCTATGCTGATTTACACCTGTTGAGAGAGCAATCTAATACATGTAAAGACAAATTCTGATCCTTGACACATTCCAGCAACTTCCATCAGTCTAAATATGGAATCTTGTTACATGGTTATTTTTGAAGATTTAATCAACTGGAGAAGGAATGTGAAAATACTGATTACTTTTACTTTTCAGATCACTGGTTAAAAAAAAACAGAAGTGAAATAAGTTATAAAAAAAATCTTCTCATAAAGAAAGTTTAATTTGGGGAAACTAAAAAAAAGAAAGGGGAAAAAATAGATACCCAAGTATTATTACCCAAAGACACTTCAAATACAGCTTATGATGAAGTCCATTCCCTTCAGCAAATAACATTTGAATACTCCATACAAAAGAGAAGACTAAGGATGTTTCACCCCAAAGTAGCTGATGCCATGGGGGTAATACAGTTCCTTGAGACATGAGAGTCCTTGGTTAAAGTTCAGTCTCTGCTGGATTCAGTGCACAGGCAGAAGTCCAGGCTTTTCTGTCTTCCTAGCACATGTTTGAAGTACTAGGATGTAAGAATGATTCCTTCTCTGCTCAATGATATACTAGTTGACCATACAAAGTGGATCATCATCAAGAAGATGAGAATCAGAGTACACATCGTCTTGTGGAAGGGTGAGGGCACTCTCTTGGAAGTCAGGAAGACTGAGATGTGCTTGAGCCAAGGCATCTCATGGCATTTATTTGGTAAGAGGACACAGCCCTCACGTAGTTCTATGAACTTAGCCTTTTATTTCCTTGGCTTCCATTACAACGCACAAACCCAAATAATTTCGCAACGTCAAAACAGTTCATTTTGACATTTTCAAAATGAAGCATTTCAACATTGTGTTGAAACGTTTTGTTTCTACTCAGACTATTTGTCAAATAGTTTCAGCCACTCTGAAATGTCTTTGTTCAGAAATAAATGTTACCCTGATTTTTTTTCCCCCCTTAGCTTTGATTTTCAAATAGTTTAGCCAGCCCTACTTGTACTCAGTAAAATTTTTGTTCCATTTTATGTCAAACGGTAATTTTATGTACAAGGCTTGCTGTAATCTGCAATGCAACAGACTGCTTAGTCAACACGAACCCTGTGAATGTTTAGGAGACCCTATGGTGTTTAGAAGGAAATAGGGTATGTAACATTCTGCTAATTGAATAAGACAGCTTTTATTACTAAGCAGTGTCATTCCATTTCCCACTATAGTCAAGATATTTACATACACCTAATACTTCAATTTGCAGGCTATAAACAGCCAAGTCATTGCAATTCAATTAATAATTGCTAGTGTATTTGCATGGAAATTATTTAGCAATTAATACTTTACAGGAAATGCTAACAGCTAATTTTGGCCTCACAAGACAGTCTGTCTAATGACGTATTTCCTAGACCTCAGAAGCAGCAGACTTAAAAAACCAGGTTGATGTTGGTGTAAGATGATTAAAGACCAGAATTTTCAATAATTCATTTCTACACGTTTAGATGTGTGATTTACTTAGGAGCCTTAGCTGTAGGTCTGAAGCAACAGTAGAAAAGCATGCTGAAATGAAATGCCTGTATCATTCAGATCAACTGAAATGAATAATACAAGTTTCAAGGAATCTCTATGGTCTTTTAGTCAGTATGTTTTCATTTAGAGAACAGAGCAGAAAAGCCAGTATTGTACCATCTCACAGCAGAGAAATTGCTTTAAAATATATATTTTGGGTTATTAATCTGTTTTGAATGTGTTGAAGATCCAACGATATCAAAATATGTATTACAAGCTTTGCTGAAATCTTAAGAGAATGTTATATAAAAAAATGGCAGACTCAATACAAATGATGGCACGGGAGTGTATACACTCAGGCTATGTAACTAGCTGGAAAGACAATTTAAAGCTAACCCTGGATTAAATGTTGTCCTGACTTTAAGGGGAAAGTTTCAGCCATGCTCAAATATGAGCACGTGCTTCTAGACACATAGCTGCCTATTTCTTCCTTTCGACAAATGGAAATACTATACCGTGCACTAACTGTAGTGGGAATTAGAGTAGTTGTGACTTATAAACAGAAACAGAATTTGTAGCTGTTTGAAGACATAACCTATGTAAAACTATGAAAATTTTAAGCCAGAAGGTTTTTTTAGCAATAAACTACTGCAGTTTATAATCAGCCTTATCAACTACTATTATTAATCCTTTGCACTGGAGTTATTTTGCTATTCTATATTTAATCATCATCAATACCACTTGCTGTGATATGCCAAAGAAAATAAATTAAATAAAGCAGAAGTTTTTTCTACTGAATTAAAAAAAAAAGGTCTATTTTTGTCTATTTTGCAAATATGAGTTGCACCTAGAAGTCAGTGAAGAATATATGAGAAAGGCTCATAAAATATGATTCTACAAAGGCTCAGACCCAACTTGCAGTCAACAGGCTTGAAGACAGCATCAGTGACTGCAAATGGCGAGGAAGACATTTGTATGACTGAATTGTAAAGAAACATTGTGTTTCTCAATGTCAATGTGATTACTTAGGAACTTCAGTGAGGCACACATTCTTCACTGTTTGTGGGATCACAATCCTATATTGCCACCAGTATTTTCTCCAGAAATGTACTCTACTGTGATCCCCTAGAATCAATATTCAGAAGATGCACTCTGACAATGAAATTAAATTTGCCAACAGAATTTCAAAAGCCTGCTAGAGACTCTCTTAAAACTTCTATCTTCAAAGAACAGAGCAAGAAAGTTCAAAGATTACAAAGAAAGGAAACAAGCTCTGTTTCAAAATATCTGTGAAAAAAATTTAAAGCTTGGTGCTTTTAAGCTTTTCTTGTCATCATTCATTAATTTATTTGCTCACTCAAATCCTCAAGAGAGTAAGACCCAAATCCTGACAAAGTCACTGCACAGAACATTATTTTTAATTTTGCATGTGTTGCTCAAAGCCTTGTGCTCAGAGCTACATGAATATGTCTAGTCTCAGAGTCAAACATGGTGCAGTTCCTTACATTGACTGGTAACTGTTAGTAATACGAGCAAAAGACATTGCACGGCTGGTGCCAAAGCTTTGAACAAAATTACTTCCTTTAACACACCGCCACCTTAATTATGTGCTGGGGAACATAAAGCAGGTCAGACAATTTGTACTGGGACATCATAATTCCATCAGTATAATGCTGACATTGCTAAAGATTTATGAATGGAATGTCGTAATTATTTTTTTAGTAAACATATCAAGTTTCACTAATGGGGGGGCTGGAAGTACTAATTAGCTTTTTTTTTTTTTTTGCATTCTATCACATAAGATGTGGGGAGCAGAGGGTGGAGGGGAAGGATCTGTGACAAAAACAAGCACACGCACAATTTATGTATGGCCTGTAATTCAAGCAGATGTTCTTATATAAGGGCTGCAGGGATTAAAGCCTTTCTGCACATAATTCCATTTGCTAACTACCTTCTGTCTGCACAAACCTTCCAGGCTATGACAGACTTTTGCTAAGCTACATTTCTTTAAAAGCAAAAAGGAACAGAAGAAAAAAGAATCTTAAAAGTTTCTGCTGTTAAGTACCAGGGTTTGGCAGCTTGACTGAGGCTCTTTAACTTTTAACCAGCTGGGTGATTCCACTGGAAGTTCCGTTGGAGTTATTATAACTGCATCCAACAAGCTAGAACTCTGGCAGAGTTTCCTTTGGAAATCCATTCAAAACAGCACTTGACCATAGTAGGCACATATACACTGGTACTGCAGAAAGAAATTGTACTTATGCTAAATCTGAAGAATTCATATTAAAATAATATCCAGAGCCTCCCCCCTTGGTGTCCATGCTCAAAGATTTGTCAAGATAGATAGACAGCTCAAAAAGAAGAAAGAAAGAGGTAAAACCAGTTAAGTGGTCAATATTAACAATACTACAATATGACAATATCACAATACAATGGCAATCTACAAGTTGTGGGCAGAACATTCCAAAACTACTATTTTTAACACTTGCCTGACAGACACATTGCATCCAAAATGAAAGGACTAGTCATAACAGTGAAGAATTCTAAAGCTTTCACTGAAAATTACATTCATCTATCTAAAGAAAAAAGTTGGCCAAAACTACTTCCTCAAACATATCGGTGTGATTCCACCCTGACGTTGTAGTAACTCAACATTAGCACCAAGCAATATCCAGGCAGTATTCAGGCAAAAGCTGGTTCTGTGATCACTTGTAGTCAGATACTGGACCTTCTATGAAGGAAATATAATAAATATAAAGATAATTCTTGTAGCAATAAGGAACTGGTCAAGACTTCAGATCTCTGTTATTCTTCCTCCTCCTTCTTGAAAACCAGAAAAAAATACACCAAGGCAATCTTTCTAGAACAGTATCATGACTTTTCTGCCACATTTCCTTCTTACGAGTAAGGAAGGAGAAACAACCATGAACTAATTCTTCTCGCACCCTCTCATGCCTCTGCAAACGGAATGCTTGTAACAAGAGCATAGTCCTTATACTGTCTCTTAAATAATGCTCCAGCTCCTTCTATATGGAGAGAGGCAGAAAGGAAAGGGAACAGGATTCAGTTCTCAAAGTGTAGCTGGAACTGAATTTTCACAGTCCTATATGTCATGTTGTTAACTAGCTTAATACATTTTTCAAAATGGAATACAAAAGATTAATCAAAATTTATCTCTGATATAGCTGGTGTAAATCATGTTTTTGTTGGATTTCATAAAAAAGCTAAATGCTGCCCCACCACCATCTGCAAATGACTTAAATAGTTTTAAATATGTAATTTCAAGGACATCTTTACCCACATCTACAGATTGGACTGACACAATCTAGCTCAGGAATATTTTGTATAATCACCTTTTACAGTCTCTCCGCTTCACAAAAAGTTTCCTGAATATATTGTACAAACACTATGGATTCTTTGCAGTATGCACCTCAGTGCATCTCAACGTTTCTCAAATTATCTTTGAAATAAAAGAATTTGAAGTGAAGCACATAAGTCAAGGACATGGTCCTTTAAATGTGCCAGCTAATGTACAGTGATAGGATAGATTTCTGATCTCAGAATAAAGATTAACATTAAATCTTTATCCAGAGATTGGCTTTCAATTATCCTCATATTAGAGCACTTCCAAAGAAATCTGGATAGCATGCAGGTAGCTTGGGATCACTTATTTTCTTTCAAAAGGCTTTTAATATGTTGTTGATCATAGACACTCCCATCTTCTTGTGCTTCAAATATGACAGAAATGAAACTTCTTTTTTTATGCCAGCCAGCTGCAGCACCTGCTCTTGTGTGCACTTTTCATATTTCACAAGTGATTTGAAGCTTTTTGTAACAGCTCATGGGCACATTATCTAATTGTAGTCTTCTTATTTATGCTTTCATCTTCAAGACGCTGAGTATATAATGGAGAATGGTACCAAATTGTATGTTTCAGTAGTATCAGTATGAGTACTGCCTGTAAAAGATGGCTTTTGTCCCATATCACACTTGAACTGCCTTAGAAATTTTGCATATGAAGGATGAAAAAAATCCCCAATTATTCTAGAGACAAAAAGGGAAAGCATACTTATTTGTCTCTGGGTTATATTGTGAATAAGATACTAATTCACTAATGGTTTTTTTAGCATGTCCGAAACAAGTGATCCTCAAAAGTTGTCTTTAGTCAATGAAAGTAGCACAATCAGGCCATGGCAGTGGAAGTTTCTGAGAATAAGACAGACATTGAGAGATCACCACTCAACTGCAAGATCTCCTTCAGTGACACAATGATCAGCTGTATATGGTGTCAAAGGAAAACCCTGGATAGGAACGTTCTTCATAATCTCAAAGGAGAAAAACAATTCTCAGAGTGATTTAAGTAGGAAACAATGTAGTCTGAATCTTTTTTTATCTTATTCTTATTTATTTTTTTGTTTCTAATCTTTGTATGCTTTTGCATCAGATACTAGAAGGGTTTTTTTTAGTGTGAAAGCTATAGTTAAAATGATATTAAGGTGAAACTACTAGCCCATTCGACATATATTTTTGGTAATAAAAGGTAGAAATTGTTTCCTTACTCACTTGCAGTCGGAAATCTGCACTGAATCCAGTGTGCCTAGACAAAGCATTAGAAAATCTCCTGTGACATTTTTGTAGTATTTTCAAAATTCTTTCATAATTATTTTTAAGTACTTGCTTTAAAAATACTTACACCTTCACTGAAAGAAAATGAGTGGGGGAAACTATTTCTTCCTTTTTATATCACAGTCTAATACCTTCTTTGTTCTACTTTTAAACACTTCATTGGTGAAGAGCACATCACAAGAGTTTAAAACGTGGGATAAAAATACAAACTGACATCTTGGAAGAGAGAACAGATAGTGAAATGCCAACATTACTGGTAGTAACAAGAAATTCAGAAGTGTAAGAGGAAGCGATAGTACAGGGCACAGCAACAGCACCAAATGAAACTTTCCTTCTGTACAGCTTTAAAGACTATTACTTGCCTGGATCAAGGACTTGTGCCACCAGTGGTCTTGATAAGAAACATATGGATGCATTTTACGTTGGTGTGAGGATGCGATTCTGGTATTATTAGATCAGTCGACAGCATTCCCCCCAGGCAATGGGCATATTGTGAGCGTAATGGTATTAATTCTACTTCATTTGCTACAGCTTGGTTGTTTCCTTAGCATCACAATCCTTGTAATGAAAAGAAAGAGGTCAAAAAGTTTTCCAGTGTACTGAAGTTCCACTGTAAGCCATTTGGATGGATATTCCTAAATCAGTCTGGTACAAGGGAGATGTTATTAAAAACCAGAATTTTACCTTACTGGTTGCAAAGATTCAGTTGTGCATCTCGGTGCTGTAACCTCTCATCACGTAGAGTGCCAGGTACCACACTGTTTTGTGAATATTTGTGAAATCAGAGGATTGCACATGAGTGAAAGGGTGAGTAGGAAGAATCCACTCACATATATGGAGTACTCTGAATATAGAGTACTCTGAAGGGCTCGTTTGGCAACAAAATCAAGTTTCATTCTAACAATCACGTAAGTGAAAAACAGATATTTCACCCATCTACAGTTGTTAGACAAAAGGATTCTGAGCTGTCTTCAAACTTTACCTTTCTCAGCTACAGCTTTTTCTGTAAGGACTTTTGCACTCAAAAAATCTATAATGCCTGCTGTGTACAGAGTTTGCAAAGATTTCTAATGAGAGCAAACTCTTAAAACCCCTCTTCTTTTTTTAGATAAACATATTTGATCTTTCCAGTCATTATCATTTTAACTTGCAAAGTGACATTATGCCAAAAAGAAGGAATTCATAAATTAGTTCCAATTTAGAAAGTTTTCTTGTCATTGTATAAATGACAGATCTTTAAAAAGACGACTTAAAATGAAATGCAATAAAAAAAAAAAAATCACTTTTGTGGCAGGTTTTTCTTTTCTCTCCCTTTTTTTTAAGACTGAAAGAATAAAACAATGTGCTATCAAAAAAGGAATGAGTAGTACAAAAATTACAAATGTGTGTGGACAGGAAACTCATTTAAATTCTCAAATTGTTTTAGGAAAGCTAAATTTAGTTGGGACAGTAACTAACTAAAATGTAAGCAGAAAACACTTTGCAAAGTTAAATTCACTTGTCAACAGAAATTAATAAAGCAGGATTCACATCCAGCTTCTTATTTCAAAACCTGCTGGTGGCTAGAACTATTGATATTTTGGATGCAAATCTGCCCTGCTGAACTCAACTAGAAATTTGCTAACCATGTTACTGAGGCAACGTGTCACCAATGCATTTTGTTTCTACTCTCTTTAAGACCTGTAAAATTTAGATGCAGAGTTGCGTTTGGCTTTCAAACACCTTTAATGCTTGGGAGCACTTGACTTGAATTCCTTGAGGAGAGTGCATTTCTGTAATGGTAATATGTGGAGAAGTACAAAAAAAAGATCATGAGCACAAGTGATGCCAAGGTGACAAATGGAACGGAAGCTAATGGAAGACTTCCATCAATGAAGCGGAGAAAACAAATTTAGGGTTATGTGTGAAGATTTTTCACACTAGGAAAGCATTCTTAGTTTTTAAACATTCAGACGAGGTACCACTCCAGGCAGTGACTACAGGCAGCTCCTGGGGCTTCTGGGACCAAAGTGATCCTTCAATGGGTTCATTATTTTAGCTTCATCTCAGCTCAAAGCGTTGTTTTTCAGGAGTCCCACATGGCTGTTCTGGACTCACGGATGGCAAACTCATCAAAATACTTCCCAGTGTACTGAAACTGAGCAATTTAACCACATGGCTATTAACCTACAGGTATATAGACATCATCTTGTCTCCTGCTAACTATCCAGAGTTACATACAACGCTTTAACTCCAAGATCTACCTGGCATGATAACATTTACTTTCATGTTTAGTAAGTACATGCTTGATTCTGCAATACTGAGATTTTACTGCCCTGCTTTTTTCTTTCTAGGTGTCTTTTCTGAAAGTTTAATAACTACTAAACCTACAACTAAAATTAAGGTAATCTGGGCTCTGTTGAACACCTCAGTTTTTGACTACTCATTTCTCAATGACTATTTTTTATAAGTTCTCACACAGGAAATTTTAGCTTCAAGTTTTAAGCAAAAGAATTTTAGAAAGGAGCTACTTTTTCTTACTCAAGATTTCACAGTACTATCTTATGATTCCTGCATCACCACACACTGTGAATGGCAAACAAATTAATTTTTGAGGCATTTTCATCTTTTGCAGCTCTGTAGAAGCTTCAGTTGAGAAGCAGATCTTTAGGCAGCTTAATGATAGCAATGTGCAGGTTTAAAAAAATACATCTGTCACAAGCCAATAGGTATCAAAATACAATAAAATAATTTGGTGCTCTTTGTATTGCAAATTGGTACATAATTTATAGAAAACAGGTTTCTGTAAGAAGTCAGTGCTACCATCAGCTAAGAGAACACTATTTGATGTGCAGATCTACTGCCATAGTGCTAGTCATTTTAACATAATCCATTATTTCTATCTGTAAAAATAGTGATTGCGGGACCCAACTTCCAAGCTTTCTTTTTGAGTGCCTCTTTCCTAGTGTGACAAAATTTGTCTGTCAATACCTATTTTTGTAAGAGAAAGCTGAAGATACAAATTCTCTGGATGTAGTCTAAATCTATATTTCAGACCAGTCATGAATGAATTGTTAAGCCTTGAGGCGCATTTCTGCTAAACAGGCAGCTCTTGGTTACAAGCAGGCTCCCTAGCTAGTCTGACCAAATGCAGAGGATCGTATAATGGAGTTATGGCCATTGACTATCTCTGTTTATGGGGTGTGGGGTTGTGGGGGTGTGTGTATGCATATGTGCATGTACATATATACACACATATATGTACAGAATGATGTTTTTGAGGAGAATAATTGGCTCTGAAGACTTCTAGAGCTGAAAATACATTCTACAACTTTACCTTAATAGCTGCTGTGGTGAAAAACCTGCTAAAATACTGTTAGAAAGTGAATAAAAAAAGGAGGATGCAGGACGCAAAGAGCGTAATGTCTAAAGGTTAAAAATATTTGCCAAACTCATTTGTAGTCACATCTGAGGAGAATATTTGTATGAGAGGACATCGTGTACTATGATCAGAAAAAATAATTCTTTGATTCTTAGAGGGACTCTGAAAACTCCGCTTTCCTGACCTCAAACTTACAGGAAATACAGGTTTTGCATCACGCTTTTAGAAACATTGAAAATAACATTTTAGAGGTGAGTTTCAGATCAGAGTGGGGTGTCTATGAAGACACCCACAGCCACGTTTAAAAAAAGAATGGGAAGACAGCCTAATCAAGTACCAGCCGGTCTCTGAAAAGTCTGGGGATAGATAGGAAACAAATACCAGCTTTTAAAAGAATCTTAATAAAACCTTTCTTATTAATACTGTACATCAGATGGGACACCTCTAAGCAAATGTTAAGATGACAAATATCTCATGTTAAGGCAATAAGATAAAGCCAAATAGTATCTGTTGAGATGTTATTCTAGAATAAGCTTAACAAATAACCTAGAGCTAACCTGGTTTCAGAAAAGAGCAGCTTAGATTCTGAATACAAATGGGTCACAAAAAGAAAAACATTCTATTACTCTTTTACATCTCTTATATTAACTAGAAAAGCAAGGTAAAAATGAAAAAGTTAGGATTAATTCCTGCCTTTACGTAGGGAAATTCCCTTGACTATGTTGAAGCACGCATTTCACCTTCAGTATTGGATGTACAGGGGAAGACCATCAGAACTGGACAGGAATACAATGACACTACTGGATCAACTTCCAATAATAATCAATTTAATTTTTTGAACATTAACAGCGGCCAAAGTATAAAGAGTTCATAGCCTTTCATAGGTTATATCTTCATCTTCATTCTTCCAAGTAATACATTCAGAAAATGTCTGCCTCTTCAAGCAACCAACCTTATTCCAGTGGGGAATGTTGGATCTGAGCCTATGCAGTACAATTTCAAGATAGTGAAACTGCAACTGGTAGAAACTTCAACATGATTAGAATGATCTGTTATCCCCACATATAAACTTTTCTGTTTTTCATTTTTTCCTTGTGTAGTAGACCTCCTTTTATTACTTTAATGGCTACATTTAAGGCAGAAAGTGAAATGATTTTTAGGATAATGTTTTAGTGTCTGTTTCACAATGTTTTTTATTGAGCTGTAAAGCACTTGCATGCACAGAGAAAGAAGGTGCATTTTAGAAATAAAACTATTAAGTAACATTATCTTGCCATGGATCATTCCCACTGGGATAGAGGAACCATTTGAAAAGCATAACTGAACTAAATTAAAATATGATAAATTTTGATCTCCATCTTACCCACATTTTCAGCATTGCATGCTGATCAAGAAACTAATAAAAGCATGACTGTTTACGTTTAGAAGCTTTTGTCTAATCACATGTTGTACAATGCCTTCATATTTTTCCCCTACTTCTTGTAGTTGGGAATAACTTGAATACAACAGCCTCCTCCTAGAAAGGTGGATGGACACATATGTTCCCATATCTAATTACCAACATGCGGCCCACCAGTAGCAATCAATATTACATGTCATTCCCCAGAAGCTATGCCTTTGCATGTCATGGCAAGAACAAGTGGACTCCAGATAACAGGATGAAATGACTGATTGTATCTGACACAAAATCACAGAAATGTGTATCCAAAGTAAAATTCACAGAAACAACTTCATCATAGTTTTTCTGGGGGCCAAACCATAAGTACTGTATATATCTTCTTTTTTGTAAGCAGACATTAACAGAGACCTTGGAGATATGCCTATTAATTATCTTGAAAAGATTGTTTACTGATTCTCTCTAAAGAAGATAGAAACTGTCTTCTTTAGCTAACTGAGAGTTAAATTAGTATGTATTTCTGAAATACAGGCTCCACATCCATTTTGTAGGTCACTGGATCCTATGAGTGGTCTGCACACAGGAGATTAACAATGCCTTTTGAAGTATATTGGTTCTCCTATCACACTTATGAACACTGCCTAATATAGAAAAGCAATATTACAACCAAAGTACACAGTAGGGAAACACCATTTCTGCTTTACAGATGGCCAGCTGAGACATGAAGAAATTAAGTGATTTTTCCAAAGTCAGACAAGTAACCTGTATCAGAACGGAGAAAATCTAGGCCTTCTGAGTCTTGGCTGACTTCCTGAACAATCAAACTATTCTTCTGTTCTGGCATGAATAAACCTCTGGTTGCAAATTGGATTGGTGAAAGCATCAGGCCATCATGGGATGAAAAATAAAAAAAAGAACCATCTGACGCAGTATAATATAACCTGTACAGCAGCTTTCTTCTCCAAAATTATATCCCAGAATATCACATAAAGTTAAATAACACAGTAATTAAAAGCAAAAAAAGGAGCAAAAGAAAAATTAAGTATCTTAAACAAAGAGAAAAAGATGTTTCAACTGAGGCATGAAAATAAATGTAGATAATAATTATCACTTATGCAATGCTTTTCATCTGCAAAATGCTGTATAAATATTACTTTAAAATCCTCACAACACCTCCTGAGATGGGTAAATATTAAGCATAATGTAATAAGTTACACCCTCATATGATTTAAAACAATTTTCATTCTAGAAAACCAAGGGAAAAAAAAGGTTGGAAGGCTAAAAGAATTTGTTTAGAGCACCTGAGCTGGCCACATTCTACAGAAAAAACCCTACACTGCCATCTAAGAGGACTGTAATTCTCACAGGCATACATGAGCTAGCTTTAACTAATCTAGTACGGACTCAGCACAAGCGTGGCAACCAGGGTTCAACAAGACTATGAAGTCTATCCCAGACTCCAGGCAAATACTGTAGGATAGTTAGCCTGGATGGCATTCAGTACTACGTGGTCACTAGCAGGAT
Organism: Gavia stellata; assembly: GCF_030936135.1. Lineage (NCBI taxonomy): Eukaryota > Metazoa > Chordata > Aves > Gaviiformes > Gaviidae > Gavia > Gavia stellata. The sequence continues at coordinate 6,808,976 of NC_082608.1, read as the reverse complement.
AAAAGTGAGCTAAATAAAAGCTGACGTGAGTACCTTGTACAAAGGGTTGTCATACATCTAGAACGTAGCACAGGCAGATCCAAAGCTGGGACTGGAACCGTAGAGCTGGCTCCAAAGTTTTCTCCCACAGCTCAGAGGCAATCGAGCAGGCACACACAGCGAGGCTACTTCACACATGATGGAGCTGCAGTGGAGATCGAGCTTTTACACCTGCAGAGCCTGCCAAAATAATGTAAAGAAGCAAAAGGAAAGGTGGTAAGTCTAATCAAAGACAACGTTTTGAGCTGAATAAAACACTTAACTGCATGGAAAATTCCATTAGGTTGATTAGATACTTGCCTTAGGGCCCTCTTAAAACAACTGTTAAAAAAAAAAAGATAGCTATTGCAATGCGGCTTAAAAATATTGGAAAAGCAGGAAATGGAGCTTATTAGAGCTCAAATTAGATCCAAGATTTATGTGAAGAACGTTTGGCCTCTTTAAAAGGCCTGCTTAATCCCTAGATGGTTTTTATTGTTTCTATTATTATTATTTATTTATACAGTGCCATAGGTATACATGGCACTTTACAGACAAATAAAAAAAAACATGGGTCCTCCCCCAGAGAGTTTACAATACCTGATCCAGCAAAGAGTTAAGTACATGAGTAACTTCATTTGCAGGACTAACCTCCCTTGGAACCAAGGAGATTTAAAAAAAAATCAACTTATTGACATGATTATCTGTTCCAGATCAGACCCTCTGGCCTCATGCATTAAGTCTAAAGCCACAGGTGTAGAACCCAGTTCACAGGAATAACTAACTACCTGAGTTTTGACAACTTCTGTTGAGCAAATCCTACAGTAGTATTTTGTTCCAGGTTATGCGTGATAAAGATAAGCCAAAGCAACAAAGGGGTGAAGCTAAACTGGTTTTGTACTGCTAAGTTGGCTTCAGTGAAATTATTTTACTGCTATTTGTAATATTTTCTCAACTGGAGCAGCAAAATTAGCCAGTGACTGAGAAACAGCTACATGACGCAGGTTAGTGCAAAACAGGGAAGTTGCATTTTATTTGTGTTCCTTCTTACTGCACACTAGTGTTAACGAGCTGTTTTTTCAGGGGCGACAGGCCAAATCTGTCTATCTGCACTCTAAGACTACTGAATTTGAACATTATTACAGCACATGTATTATACCTCAGGTATAAACTTGAAGTAATACTGTACAGAAGGGTTCCTTCTTATTTTACTATGCAAAAGAAGCACTTCTGGTTCCCATTAAAAAACCCAATATACTGTCGAGTTTTGTTTGGAAGATGAGGGGATCCTATTTTCCTTCTTACTGTCCTGATGCCCCTATTTCTGTGAATGGAAAATTGGAGCTACCTCAAGCTACTTCTCTTTTGGAGGGTAGTAATGACTACTCCAAATGTGCAACCCTATTTGCCTGCATATAAACTTTTAATAATGTTCATTAAACTTTATTAGAATTGTACGTGCAGCCAGATCAGGGTTACAAATTAAAACCTCAATCCTGCAAACACTTAAGAAGCTTTATTCATGTGAGCAAAAAAAAAAATTCTGTTTCTATACTCACACACTTAAACTGAATCTGTAACCTAAATACAACGCGCTTTTTTTTTTTTTAAATCCTCTGGCATTAAAGTTAAAAATATATAGTCAAGGAAGAAATTATATGTTACCAGTGCACAAAAAAAGGAAACAACTGCCCAACTTTTTTGAAACTGCATCTCTTTAAAAATTATCATTAGGTGGAAAAAATTCCTGGTGCAACAGACTTGGAAAAGTCAATGAACAAATGAACTATGACTGTATGCACATAATGATATACAAAAATCCTGGTCAGAAGAGACGCTGAAGTCTGTAGAAGTTTTGCAATAAACTTTATGGGCAAAAGAATCAAACCTACAGCGTCTGATACAAGAGCCCAGCGAAGCTAGTAAGAATTTCCCCATTGATAAGCTTTGAATCAGATGCAGAGTGACCATCAGAACTGCAGGTAAAGAAGCAGCCATGAAAGCCAGAAAGAGTTTTTAAAGAAAACAGACATGAGTGTCATAAAGCCAAGGTCAAACTCCATCACCAAGACAAGTATGTGTGAAAGAGTTATATCTCTTTTAGGGCTAAGAACAGTATTTATGATTATTTATTTATCTTGAAACAAAAGGTAAATTAATCAACTGATTTTAAAAAGCATGTTTTTATTACATTGAGTAATTTCCTTTGAAAAAGAAAAATGTTTCCTAAAACCATTAGCAGTTAAACTAGATTTTTTTTTTGTTTATATCTGAGATGAGACTGCATATCATTATTCATGCATAATCTGATTCCAAATGATTCTTTGTTTACAATTTGTTTTGTGTTTTTTCTTATGTAAGCAAGAATTAATATACTCAGGCATGGAAGAAATATGCTATATTATCTTTTATTACGTTTCTTTAGAACATGCCATACATCTTCTTTAACTCCCCAATGACATTCAAAATAGCCTGAGGAAAACACAAATAAATACACATATAAACAAGGACAAATACATTCATAGGAAAGCAATGTAAGATACAGACTTGCATATAGGTACATTAAGCATGTACAATATAAGCAACGGAAATCATAATCTGAGTCCAAATTTTTGGATAAGCATAAAAAATTACTTAATGTTTGTCTAGCTTGGATGATAAGTCAAGTCAGAGTACTGACACACAGTCGCAGCTTGCTGTCCTACAGCAGCTAGATGACAAAACCTCAGATCTTCCATTTCGATTTCTCCATGTGGGAAGACCCCATCACAATTAGTATACTCTTTTCTAAATACTAGCACCCTCCAGTGTGCACACCCAGTAACATACACCCCATTCCTTGCTGTTCAGTGAGGTTCCTACTGCAAGGGCTGGAGCCCTCCGAGCAGGAATGCGGATTAGATGAGAAGCAGCAGAGGTGTTCACGCAAACCCAGGGTTGCACGATTCCAAATTGTGGTGTTCAAGGAACGATGGAAGCAGATAAAGATCTGGCAATTCTGATAGTCAGACTAATTCACATGCAAAATTACTGTGAAAATTTGGAGCCTTACCTTCACATCCACCCTTTCTAACCCCACCAGGTTTCCTATCCTCACTCTAATTTCTTCCACCTGCTATTTCTCTTACACATTTTCAACTAGCTTTACATGAGTGAAGGTCCCAGACCACCTTGACTCAATACAACCTACGTGATTCTTTTCCTTTTGACTTTGTCATACTTTTTTATATCAGGGTGAGTCACAGAACCTGAAGCCTTTCATCACATGTAGACAGGCATTTCCCCAATTCTTTATTGTTAATTGTGAGGAAAAAAAGACAAAAGTCTTTTCCCCCCTGCCTCCCCCCCAGATACAAAAGAATGTATCCATTACAGTAGGTGAATCTGGAGCATGGTAAGACTCAAAGGGTTATGTCCCACGTAACCAATTTACGTTCATTCCTGTGCTTCTTACTATAATATAGTTTTGATACTTCTTGTTATTTTGGATTTTGAGTATATGGAGTGTCAGGAAAAAAATTTCATATTCTGAATGCTAAGAGACTGTTTCTCCTTGAGTAGTTAATAATCCAGGGGCTTCTGTTCCTGTTTCTTTTATCCTTAGCCATAATTACCTTTCTCTCTCAGTTAGCTTAGTTTTTATTTATTTTTACTATGTTTTTTTTTTAAATATTGCAGTTATAATTGATTTCTGCCTACTTGTAACAGTGTATTTTTGTGGCATTTTAAGAAATTATATTTCATACGGTCTATCTTTCCAAACTGTAATTCTGCAGAAGTAGTTCTCATATTCATATACAGGAAAGATGAAATAGATAAAATATCTCTGAAGGAATTATCTGTAGTAATAACTGGGTTGTAAAGTTTGACCTTATGAAACAAGTAATGTGATGACCGTTGGAAACTAGACCGTTGGAGGTCTAT